>NW_010173953.1:0-54870 GCF_000695765.1 Mesitornis unicolor
TGGCCGGCCCAGCCCTAAACCACGACAATAGTTTAGTAAGATCATATCTCTGGCTATTTTTTTGCAGTACTTTCCTTATGTGCTATGTCAGAAAGTTCTCACTGTGATGAAGAAAGGTAAAGCATAGGTATACTGCAGAAACTAGTACCCGTTAGCCTTTGATTGTTGCAACATAGTGAGAGAAGGATGTTGTTATTATTTTCTGTTCTTTGAATGGTAGCTTGGGAAGCTTCTAACAGCAGGATCCCAGTACCTGGGTGAACTGGTAACAGATGAGAAAAAGGCTGAGGTTCTCAGCAACTTTTTTGCCTCAGTCTTCACTGGCAACCTCTCTCCTCATGGCTCTCAAGTTGATGGCCCACAAGACAGGGACCAGGCAGAAAAAGTCCCTCCCACTGTAAGTGAAGATAAGGTTTGTGACCATCTGAGGAACCTGAATATACACAAGTCAATGGGACCTGATGAAATGCATCCCAGAGTCTTGAAAGAATTGACTGATGTAGTTGCCAAACCATTATCCATGATATTTGAAAAGTAATGGCAGTCAGGTGAAGATCCTGGTGACTGAAAAAAAGTAAACATTTCACCCATTTTTTAAAAGGGTAGAAAGGAGGACCCTGGGAAGTACCGACCTGTCAGCCTCACCTCTGTGGCTGAGAAGGTCATGGAACAGATCCTTCTAGAAGCTTTGCTGAGGCACATGGAGGACAGGGAGGTGACTCGAAACAGCCAACATGGACCCAGGTGAACCTCATGTGGTTCAACAAGGCCAAGTGCAGGGTCCTGCACCTGGATCGGAACAATCCTCATTGCCAATACAAGCTAGGAGATGATGTGCTGGAAAGCAGCCCTGGAAAAGGACCTGGGGGTACTAGTAGATGAGAAGCTGGATATGAGCCATTAATGTGCATCTGCAGCCCAGAAAGCCAATCACATCCTGGGCTGTATCAGAAGAAGTGTCACCAGGAGATCGAGAGAGGTGATTCTGCCCCTCTACTCTGCTCTGGTGAGACCACACCTGGAGTACTGCATCCAGCTTTGGAGTCCCCAACAGAAAAAGGACATCAAACTGCTGGAGCATGTACAGAGGAGGGCCACAAAGATGATCAAAGGGCTGGAGCACCTCTCCTACGAAGATAGGCTGAGAGAGTTGGGGTTGTTCAGCTTGGAGAAGAGAAGACTTCGAGGGGACCTTATTGCTATCTTCCAATACCTGAAAGGTGTCTATAAGAAAGCTGAGGAAGAACTGTTCACTAAGGCATGTAGCAATAGGACAAGGGGTAATGGTTTTAAACTGGAAAAGGGTAGATTTAGGTTGGATGTTAGGAAAAAGTTCTTCAACATGCCCCTGCTTACTGCAGGGGAGGTTGGACCGGATGATCTTTAAAGGTCCCTTCCAACCCAATACATTCTATGATTCTACCTGTCAGGAGTTCATTGACAAGATGGAGCCACCAGTGCATGGTGGAAGGATGAGCAATAGCACACATAAGCTGAAAGCAGAGATTTAGACTGGATTTAAGGAAAAACTTTTACACCATTACTATCATCAGGAAGTGGAGGAGGTTGCCCAGAGAGATTGTGCTGTCTCCATCCTTGGAGGTTTTCAAGATCTGACTGGCAACTGGCAAGACTCTGAGCAGCCTTGTCTGACTTCAGAGCCGCCCATGCTTTAAGCAGGAGTTTGAACTAGAAACCTTCTAAGGTCCTTTCCAACACAAATCAGACTATGATCCTGCAAATACTGGCTGAAAGATGAGTTAAGGGTCACCTGGCTTAGTCCATCCCATGGAAGAGCTGTTTTTGCAAAAACAAAATGTGTTCAAATCTCCTCTTATACCCCAGAAACATAGTACACATGTTAACCAGTGTGCTAGCAGGAAGAATACAAATCTGTTGCAAGACAGAATACAGCAGAGTTAAAATCAGAAAAAGTAGTGCCTTCTGGCACAATTTCCTATTAGACTCCCCAGGTGTTCAGATGCTTCTCTCTTCTTTCAGCCCTTTCACCCTGCCACCACCTCTTCCCCTCCAGCTACAGTCCTTTCCATCACCCCCTGCCCAAAGCAGATTCCTTTCAAGAAAATAATTCCACTTTTGAATTCTGTTGCTTTCCTCTTATTTCAAATAATTGTAGCATTGTCTTTTCTTCCATCAGTGTTCTCCCTGAGAGGATTTTTTCTAGCCTTAATTCCCATACCACCCTGTTTCAAATAGCTTAAGGTTTAATGCAAAAAACCTGTTCAACAGCTTATGTTTCCAGCCACAGTTATTTCCATCCAGGGTGTTTAGGAAGTCTTATGCCTCCCTTTGCAGGTTGTAAAGTTGTGGGTTTGGCCTCCATGAAATATTCTTAGTGTTCTTTCTGTTTTGCCTAGAACTGCCCTTGATCAGTCCCCTATGTGTTTATCTTGGAAAATATAAAGCTGTGTTTCACACCTCTGAACCTTTATAGTTACTTCTCTGAAGTCATAAGTGCAAAGATCATCACCCTGAACTATTTAATACACTTGTTGCTGGGGCTTCTGTTTATGAATTATTCTTTTTTATTTGACCCTTTTTACTACTTCTCTGGACTTTTTCTCCAGCATAACTTTATAGGAGCTGCCTGTGTGGTAGATGCCTTCACAATGTACAAAGAGGGTGGCTTCTGCCCAATTCTTTACATCAGAACAAGAACAAGTAAAAATTAATAAAAATGTCACTGAGATGTATACATTGAGCAAACTAGTGATTCCAGTAGTCTTACACCATCACCTGATTTCAGTTCCCATGTTCTCCCACTTCAAATTTCAGTCATATATGCTTTATGTTTTGTCTGCTTTCTGCTGCTGTAAACTGGACTTCAAACTAGCATTAAAATAACTCTGTGAAATTTTGAATTAGTTTTCATGGGTCAAGTTTGTTAGTGAACTCGAGGAAATGAGACAAACAATTCTCATCAAGTACCAAATTCCATTTGGATCTTCAAACTTTGAGTCTCAACACAAGTCTGTATCTTGAGATGGCACAAACAAAAACATTGTCAGAACAATTTTGCCTTAGCTGCTGAATCTTGACTCCCTTCAGACAATACTGAAGTACTGAGTTCCAAAACAGTCTCTCTTAAACCATCAGTTAGCCTAAGCCTTGCTTAAATTTCAGCCCTCACACACAGAGAAAATGCTGAAGGATTTTGAATACACTAGAGCAATTTTCTGCATTTTAGGCTGAAATCTTCCACATCCTTCATGTTTCATGACTGCTAGAGCTATTGGTAAGACTTTGTTGGTTCAGGATGGTTCCACATACAGAGGGAGCAAAATGTCTGCATGTGCTTCTACATAGCCATGGGCTGCTGCTCAACTTCTGTATATGCAGGCCCCCAGAGAACCAAGGTGGCTATTCCTGCTGCCAGGTAGGCATCAGTGTGTGGAGATGGCCTCTCTGAGGAGGTGGGAGACATTAGTTGCCAGCATTACCTCATCGTCCTCTGGGAGCAAGTATACCTACCCAAGGTTCCAGCACCCTCTGCCCCAGCTCTATCCTTCTGTTCTCCCTCCCACGGAGGAGCAGATCAGCTCCAAAAAATCTCCACTATCTCAATCTGGACAGCATTCTGCAGCCTTGTCTGCCGTGTCTTGAGTGGTCTTTACCTTTACATTGGTAAAGAAATTTTTACCTAAGAAAGGATCAAAATTGAGCCAGGCTATTCCCAGTGATACCCAGTGAAAGGGCCAAAGGCACTGGGCACAAACTGAAACACGGGAGGCTCCATATGAACATCAGGAAACAGTTTTTACTGTGAGGATGACTGAGCACTGAACATGGAGGCTCTGGAGTCTCAAACCTTGGAGTTATTAAAAAATTGTCTGGACATGGTTCTGGACAACCAGCTCCAGGTGACCCTGCTTGGGCAAGAGGGTTGGGTCAGATGACCTACACAAGTCCCTTTCAACTTCAAACATCCTGAAATTCTGTAATTCTGCAATTACAGTAAGTGTCAGTAAATTAATACACTACTCAGAAAGTGTTTTGGCTAAGACACGATTTTGAGCTCAGGAATTGCTTTGACAGGAAATGTCTTTGATTTATCTACTGTATGGAGGGTGATCAAAATAAAAATTGACCCCCTGGTGACAGAAGAACAGCCTTTTCTGTCTTGCTTTCTTCAGTGTTCATGTTACTCTGTACTGTGCCATCAAAACCAGATGCACTTTGCGTCTGTTGCTGGAAGCTGACTTGAAGAAAAATAAAATTCCAATAGATTTATCAAAGGAAAAGGTAATTGGTTTTTTTTTTTCTGAAATCTGTTCAATTCTTTCTTTCTGTCCATGCATAACCATAAATCTACCCAGTGTATTGACAGTCAAATGTTTTCTGACCTGTGCCAAACATAGTCAAGTAAGTTTTAACTCCTTTGTTGCACTACTTACTAAAACTGAAGCCAGATGTTTCACAGGTGACCTGACAGAATACCATTACTTCCCAATTACCATAAATAAAAGGCAAAGCTGTCACAAAGAATGTGCAAAGATATATCATTCCAACATTCCTGAAGATTTAACCCTTCCTGACTGGTCACAAATGGAACATCTGAAGGATGTTTCTGTGTTCATTAATTAGACATAAGAATCTTGAGATTATCACTTCTCACTTTTCTCAATATTTAGATGCTTTGAAATGAGGTATCTGGGGGGATTCCAGCCTTTTCAGAAGCTACAGCTGTCATATACAGACAGGCAGACACACCTGCAGCAGCACTTAGGAACTATGCAGAAGGTACGATTCTGCCTCCTATTAGGCTCAATGAGAAGATAAATAGGTAGACTAGTACGGCCCTTGATATATTCACAATGATCCAGCAGTGTCTTCCAGTACAACTTTTTCCTGAGTCAGTGTGTTAGTGACTATAGCAAAAGCTCCAAGGGTTTGCGTTTTGTATTTCTCTCTGTGACATAAGCTAGGATCTACAAGTATTTTTCATAAAGGTGGTTTTAGCTTCAGACATGGGTACATTTAACTAATTGCACTGTGATCATGGCATGCACATTGCTGGTAGTGTAGGTGGTCTCAGTGATGGTGGGCTAATACATAAAATTAAGTCTAACTACTAGAAATGTTTATATATTTTGCAAAAAGCAAGTCTTACCCTAGGATAGTAGACAAAATGCGTATCTTCCAGAGTCTAGTGAATTCATGGATTCATTTACTTTCATGGGATTTGAACTAGACCCAGTATTCCCAAAATGTTGAAGGAACATCACACTCTAGAAGAACCTTTGAGAGTGGTTACACTAGGCCAAATAGATGCAGTGACAGACTTTGTGAAGGGTGAGTTCTGTATAAATATTCACAGAATGAAGATATGGGTAGTAAAACAATGCAGTTATGTATCATTCTGGCAATTCAGTCTAAGCAGTAAACAAGTGGTTTGAGAAGGTTTTCAAACAGTATCTGCAGTTAGCGTTTGAGATCCACATGATACTATTTGCTGACCAGCGTAGTACCAGCTGGTGTAAAGTCATTTAGTAACTCAGGTAATGCCAGAAAGAAGAAAATCTGTGATGGATTTTTCAGCTTAGATTCCCAAGGGAATCTAAGGTTCATAATTGCAACATTAGATGCATATGCTTAACATACAGTTCCACCAAGGATAAAAAAAAGCATCCTTTCTTACTCTGAAGGTATTAAAGTAACCAGGGCCAACAATGTGCTCTCCATGTCTATAGTTTTCCAACTGAAACTGCATCTGGCTGAGGGGCAGATAGTTAAATAGCACTGATCCCATGACTGCCAAAAAAAAATTCATATCTACAGTAGTGTTTGGTTACCCTGTTCAAGGTCCTGTATGCAAGGTGCGGTTAGGCATACCTAGATTCACATCAGACACACCTAAAAGAAGGTGATGCCTTCTTACACAGTAGCTGTAAGGATGGCCACCTAAGGTATTAGAGTCTCAAATCTCCTTCTGTGCAAGAGGAAATTTAAACATCACATCTCCCACCAACATAATCCAACCTAGGGTATCGGCTGTCTCCTCTGGAATTTGTTCTGTTTTGCATGTATAAGTCTTTTGGCAGAATTTCCTTGGCAGACTCATCAGATGAGTTTCCTAACACTGGTTAGCCACGTTGGTAACTTGCTTTTGACCTAGCTGGTGAATATTTACACATTTTACAGAAAAGTGGAACAGTTTCAGCCGGTTGGATAAGGGTAAGCCATGCCACATAGAGAAGTGCCCAACAATTGAGAAGGCAAAAGATCTGGTTTCAAACCAAATAAAGGAAGGAATAGGACCTTTGCCTTCCCAGATGCAAGCAAGGACTCTGGGGTAGGTGGTGATACTGGCGAGAAAGGAGTGGTGCTACCATCACCTCTTCTGACCAGGAACAGTTTGTCCAGTCTTTCATTTTTACACTGGGAGAAAGAGCACAGTGAACTCTGAGCAAATCTGGGCATTGAGCTTTCACAGGGAGGGGACAGGAGATCTTCAGACTCACATCTGTCCTCAGCTTTTCTTACTTTCTCTATTAGGCAGCTCCCCACTTACCATGCTTCCTTTTGGTGTTTTATTTTCTGGAGCACTTTCTGCTCCTCTGCAATTTTTAGGGTACTTGGGTGACTAAATGCATCACAGTGGCCAACAGTATACCGAAATTGAGGAGTTAGGCACAGTTTTGGTGATTTCAGCCTCATATATCACTGTAGTCATCCTTTCTTAATGCTTACTCTAACTATTGGACAGATCTGTAGTTTCATTAATAGAACCATTTCCTACAACAAGCTTTTAATAACTAACTAAGAATAACTGGGGTTTTAGCAAGAGGATACCATAGAGCTACACCATGGAAAAGGTCTGACCCTCAGTCCTCCTTCTGAATTGTAATGAGAGCAGGCACAAAGTGACACAACACTTCTCCCCACAAACACACAGACATGAGCATGAATGCAGACACAACTGTCTTTGGAAAAGCACCCTGGGAATCTGAAATACCAATATCCACTGCCCTTGTACTCCACGAAAAGAGGCTTTTTGAAGCAAATAATTTAGCCACAGGAAAAGGATTTTGCCTGCCTCTGCCTCCACTGAGACCCATTAGACAGAGAAGAAAATTCACACCGAGCCAAAAATGCTCTGTGACCAGGTTTATCAGGTATTGCTCGTGAAATAGGAGACTTCTGCATGGCTTTTTAGCAGTGAAGCAACAAGAATAGTCCAGGATGAGTTGCAACTGTCTGGATATAAACCAAAGTAGACATAACAGCAACCACCTTCCTTTCCAGCCTAAGTGCTCTATTAGCTTCACAGATCTCTGCAGCTTTTCAGTCACCAGAGGGGGACAAAGAACCATAATGCTGAAGAGTTGGTTACGTTTTAAGTTGCTTAAATCCACAAAAATTTCACTTCACTGTCTTGTCAAATTCTGGCTCACATTCCTGCTCCAAAGCAGTCTATTCCCCTCATCTTTTCCAGTTTGATATATCCTTCTTTTAGCTGAGATATATATACACAGAGATGTATACTAGATTCCAGGGTTGCATAAAGCCTACAAAATTAAATCCTCATGAAGGAATGAGAGCTTGAGGTTTCCTCATATTGTTCCCACTAACACCAGACAACATTCCTGTTGATTTTGTCTTTCTAGATGGAAATATTGCTATCCAGCTGGTCCTGCAACTCACATATGGCTTCCTGCTACAGGCACTGACATTTCATGTAAACTTCAGGTATTGCCAAACAAAGATTTCCCTGAGCTTCAGAGAACTCTTTCAGTACAGTTTTGCTTTACCTGATCTTTCTTTTACATTATCTGAATTATTAACCTGATCTTCTTTCCTTATGTGGCATTTCCATGCAAAAGAAATTATGTTTAAAACATATTGACCAGTTGGGACCATTGAGCTGTATGTATCATGAGGCAAAGTGTGGATGATGCTCCATTAGTATCTCCTTATTGATCCCAAGGATTGTGCAAGAAAAACGTTCTTCTCATGCAGAGAAATATTAAGGGTATGCATGAATTTATGGCTTGCAATTGCATAATCCCTAGGAGCACAGCTTTTATGGAAACTTAGAGATGCACTCTTCAGGAGTGTGCTCTTAATTCCCCACCAGTCAAGGAAAATAATCGCCAAAGCATGGAGTGCTGCTGAGCAGTTAAAATTAGCTTTTCCTTCTTCTTTTATCCCTTCCCCCTGCCCTCTTAGCATACAGCGTTCAGTTTCCCTCTCGTTCTCATGCCCTCTTCTTCCAGGTAATCAAGGATACAGACAGGACATATGCTGAGCTTCTAGAAGACACAGGAGATGGCTCTGTCCAACCAAGTTTTGCCTTCCTTCATGAGCTGAAAAGAACAATAACAACAACCTGCAATTTCTCCTAGAAAAGACTAGGGAAAGTGTTTATTGCATAAAATGAAAGCCTTGCTTCACAGATTGTTTTTCTGTAGATTAAAGCTTGTGACAGTCTTGTTTGGTATCACGTTCACATGAGGAGAAAGCTTTTCAGATGTTCTTTTTCTCTTAGTATGCACTTATCAGAAGGAAGGATGATATCATAATCATGCTACATGCCATCTTCAGACATATATGGCCCCTGCTGCATAGTCTGATATTTAACATAATGCCTCATGAATCATTTGCTATCTCTTTTATTTGTATGTCATTACCTAAAGTATATGTATTAAATTCTCAGTGTGTTTCAGACTCTCAGAGATGCAATTTCATGTCTGACAACTCCATAAAATATATTAGATATTTTCATTTCTTTTAAATTTAAACCAGAAATCTGACTTCAGTGGATATTTCAATTGGTTTCTTAAATCTCTCCAAGCTTGTGACATTTGTAACTGCTCAGATGTTAACCCAAATCATTCACCCATTCACCTTGGTAACAGCATACTTTTGGTTTTTATGTACTGGGCTGGACATCAAAGACATGATTTTATTGCAGAGATTTTACTAGCCAAGTCTGGATTCTTAACAGACCCTGTTCAGCAACAGCTGAATTGTATAGGCAGATCTTTGGGCTAAAAACAGGTGAACTGTGATCAATCAAGTTTCAAATTAAAATCTTCCCTCCATCTTTGCTCCCCACCACCTCCCTACTCAGATTTTGGCTAGACTGGGATACATTCTAGAAATAAATGCTTCATTTGAATTGGTCCTTACCATAGGAAGCCTCAGTCTTCCTGCAGGAAGGCTGACACATACACACACACATGCACACACTTAACGGAAACGTTCCAGTGGAGATGCTCAGGAGTTCTATAGCTACCTTATCCAAAAGGAACCCAGCTGATGATGGATGCACTGAATGATTCTTTTACTATGAGAAAAACAGATGTCTTTAGCACCTTGTGTTACATTGTCTTTCCAACACTGTTCCTACAGAGCTTCTGAAGGTTCAAAAATGTAACTGTGTCTTGCCCTATATTTACCCAAAACACCACCTCCTCCTTCATTCCTTGCAGAAGACACCAGCTGGCCAAATAATGGCTTCTGTCTCAGTTCAGTCAAGCCCTCTTTCCCTGTAATCCCCATACTCACAAACTCTCTACACACACTTGTTTCAGTATTTATGCTACTCATACTATCTTCATAGGACTGAATATGTTACCCAATCTACACAGCCACTTCCACAAACACTTGTTTTTAATACAATTAGGAGCTCTAGTGACCAGACAGACATGAGGCAGGGACTTGGAAACCCTTTTGGCAAAAGATACCTAAACTACATGTTAGGAAACAAAAGCAGTGTTGCCTGCCATTTTCTGTTTACAAGCTACCCACTTCTATTAAACAAGTCAAGGTTTCAGCTGTTTCAGTAGATGTTATCAACCAGATTTTATGGTGGAGATTATTTCCACCTTATTTCCAAGAGAAAGAAAAGAACACAGGATGCTCCTCAATGACAGTTTAATAGCAGTGATATCATGCATTTATCTAGTGTCGCCATCCCAGAGCAATTTACAAACAATATTAATAAAACACTAACTCTGCCCATCCTTGAAATGCTTCCATCTCTCAGCTGGAGGTTGAGATCCAAGCAAACAGTTGGCAAAGAGCAGAAAGGAGATCAGCAGGGAAGGAGAATTTTGGCTGAAAATTCACAGACTTCAGAAACTGTCTCTTATGGAAAAAAAAAAACTCAACACTGTGGAAACATTGAACTCCCCATAGAACAGAGGACTTTGGTCTTGTCGAAAAAGTTTTTGTAATACAAAAAGCTTCTTGGGACTTACTTGCCTTCCACTGAAAGATAAAAGACCAAATTCTACCAGGTTGTGTGAATATGTTGCTACAGTATATCCATAAGCCAAACACAGGCCATGCCTTCCAGGTTAAAGTACAAATGAACATGTACTTAAGAAGGCTGGTCTGTATATGGATCTGCTTTTAGTTGCATGTATTTGCAGTGCCGCACACAATCGCGTACCACATTCCCTTCTACTATGACTATACCCAATTACAAGGTATGCTAACATGCTGCAGTGCCTAATCTGAAGTCTGTGATGGAAGCAGTCATAGAAATACCTCCTCTACCATTTGAATCTATCATTTGAGAGAAAAAGAGAGCTATACTGCCCTGCTACAACAGCTGTACTTCACCATTGTTTTGGTGTCTCAAGTCAGCTCTGAGTTATTTGTAGCACATCAGTGATTTACCAAAGAATTGGGAGAATTCTTTTTGTCACATTCATATTTCCCATGAGCAAATTAAAGACATACAAGTACCTGCTTGGTTCACTCAGAGTTATGTGAGGTGTAGACTTAAGTTTGGGCACCCAATTCCTTCAGGAGTCAGGCAAATCATTTAGAAGGTGTGTTCTATACCTCCCTTCTCAGTTTTCCACTGCTCAGATGAGTACTTAACCACAGTTTTACACAGTGTTTTCTGAAACACATAAACATACTAACCTTAAAACACACTAATCTGAAGATAAAGTATAGTATGCAACCATCTCAACTGTATTACAGTTCAATGAAAAAATACAATTGTGCAAATGGGCACTAGTGAGTGTCCAAATCCAAAGCATTAAACTACAAGAGGTCTTTAATTTTGTTTCCAAGCTGACTTTTTCCTCTCTTTCACTCAGTATTTTTACCAATGCAGAATTTTCCCACTAGCTATTAGCCTCTGGGAAAGCATTTGAGAAGGAGAGGTGATAAGGGAAAGATTATTTGAGAATAAAATATCTGCAGCAGAGAAAGAAAAGTAGCTGGTTTAGTGCTGCAGTATGTAAACTAGCTTGAGCTTTGAAGCCAACTCATTAGAGCAGGTTGACAGTCCAAATGACAAGTGAGGGAACTCCTCACAGGAACATTTCTCATGGTTAAGACCAGGGCAGCAGGGTAACCCATTACTGAAGGATTAACTGTTCATCAGTTACACACTGACATGTCTGAAAAACAGTTGGCCCCTTTGCCTATGATTCACTTTAATTCTGCCAGCCCTTCGTAACCCTGAAACGCCTACGGTTTCTGTGCTCTCCGAGCTGACATGACAGATGGTTTGGGAAATACTGTGGCACTAAATTTCATTATGGAATTTACTGTGGGCTTTACCAGAACACCAGCCTGCAAAGTAAACTTTCTCTCAGTTTTTAAAATAGCTCATTCTCACCTGTTATACTCAAATGTGCTCAGAGAGACTGCTTACGAGAAAGATGCCAGAGTCATCGTGAACTATTGCACTTGCTGAGGTATTCAGATATTTGTACGCTTAATTCTGCTACTGAAAAGAGAAGGAATACATAACTCTCTCTGATCTAAAGTGGTATGGAAATTTAGTGATCAGGCATCTAGAGTCCCTTTCCTCTATGTCCTGCTAGATGGGCAGTACTGAGATAGACTGTAAATCTGACCAGTAAGGTAGCCAGCCATGTTTCTCAGAACTGATCAATTTAATCTAGTTTTGACTGACTTGCAGAAGCTCTTCATTCTGGATTTTGTTATCAGACTAAAGTTGTAGTGCAAGGCAGGTAGCTGAGACACATCCTGCAGCTGCTTTGAGAGTGTGAACAAGATTGCTTGGCAAGTTTACAGCTGCTAGGTGTGGGCTGTTGCAGCCAGAGTACAAATTCAGTTATTTTTGGGATACTGTTTCACTGGAAAACTGTTTTTCTGCTCTAAGGTTGTAGTGGAATGGACAGAGGGATTATGTGTTGAAGATGTTCTGGGAGTTATGCAAACACGCAGGGCTGCTGCTGTCTAACAGGGTGGCCACTTCAGCAGAGATTACAAATTTTACCTGAACTCAAGCACAATTCCTGATAAAGTGGGCTGTACAACCACTGGGTGACATTTACAATAGATAGATTTAATAAGAAGAAGGGGACACTTCTTTGTTATTACTACCTGAGCTGGAATGACTTCAAGCCAAAAGACTCCAATTTTCTTGGGATACTCAACTCGAACATGAATGTGCACTATTACTCTCCTCCCATATTACCTCCAGATCCCCAGTATACTAATTAATCAGTTCAATTAAAATACATGCACATTCTGATTTCAGTCTTATATCTGCTAGAACAGTTTGGGGGTTTTTTAAGGGCAAAAATCAAAATATTTTCCACAATGCTTATTCTCATTGCATTATGTAAGACTCTTATAAATAACCTGAAATATATTTTTAAAAAAATATCTCCTCCTAGAGTTACTGCCTTTCCACATGTATACATATATATATACTTGGAGCCTCTGGCATTTATTTTAAGAGGTGAAAATTTCATTGGATTCCTGCAGTACTGAGGCCAGCTATAGATGGAATTTAAAAACTTATATGGCTAGTGCTAAGGGGGAGTTTCTGAGGTGACACTGAACTACCTTTTTTACATGCAAAATACATAGCTCTTCAGTTTCATTTATTTTTATAATTATTTTTTGTTCCTCCTGCACACTCTATGCCCTCGAAAAACACATGACACATCTTTTTCTGTCCAGGTCTTTTACATTTCTTCACAGAATATCAGGTTTCTGTATTACACTTGCTCTTCCCCTGCACAAAGTCTGCACTACACTGGTCATGTGAAGTTGCATACATAGAATTATCTAGTCTTTTCCCATCTCCCACCTCCATTTAGAAAATTATATTGTTTTGCATTTATTAGTGTTTTAAGAAGAAGAAATGTCCCTCAAAACCTTTTTCTTTTCTTCATGACTGGCCCTGAATGTGACTGCCTACCAGGGGGTTAATTTTAACTTTAAATTTTTGGGGCTTTCCAAAAGGTACTTCAAAATACAGTTTGCATCTCAACTCTAGAAATATACATCTACACCTTTGATTTCCTATAAATCACCTATACATACTTAGGCCAATGTTTATGTTAAGCCTTCACTTTCTGTAGCATGTTGGTAGGAAGAAAATAAACATAGAGAAGCTATCTTAAAGTGATCTGCAGCAATTCATCAAAGTAGATGTTTCTTGAAGATCTTAGTAATAAAAATCACAAACAGCTTCCGTGCACTAAATAACACCAAATGCTAGCCCTGAAGCTCTAAGGAATCATGGAAACAGTTCCTCAGTGCATTTCCCAGTATTGATCCATATGAATTTTCATGCTCCCAATTTTGCATAATTTTCAGGTTAAAATGAACTCAGAGCACGCAATGTGAAACTCAGCCAAGCATTCTGCTTCCCATAATTCCAGTTCAAAACCATACATCGGCCTGACTCGTCTCAAAGGAGTTTTCACAAAAGGCATGCAAGCATTGACCAACCCCATGCTGGATTCCAAATTTGTAATATGGTTTTGGTTTCATTGTAAACATTTAGCATAGCTTTGGTTTTCTATATTAAAATGTTTTATGCAATCTTCAGAAGGGTCTAAATGAAAAAAACAAAATGAACCCCAGTGTCAGTAAGTCCATGACCTCCCTCCTAGTCTTTGGTCACTGGCTTCACAGGTCAATTCAGATATTGAGGAATAGTTTTTGAGAAATCTGCAGCTGAACTTCTGGGTTTTCCAGCAGATATTGCACATCTCTTCCAGAAGAAATGAATTTCTGACATCATTCACATAATTGCCTACCTCACAAGTGGTCCTACCACTGCAGCATGGAGCCTACAGCTGCCTAAGTGTTCATGCAGAAAACATCCAAAGGAAAGGTACCTTCCTAGTGGGCTGTGGGTTAAGGACATCTTGTAAGAAACCCTGATACTCAGACTATATGGATGTAGAATGAACAGAATCACTCTTTAGTTCAGAGATTTATAACTGAAAGGTCATTACAGAGGCTATTCCTTTCCTACAGTTTTAGTTAAGTTGCTTAAGAGTTGCAGCTGTATCTACAAGTATCCTAAAGAGCTGGGAGCTTTCTAGAATACCCTGGCAGTATCTGTGTTTTGTAGTGTTTAATCAAAAAAATTAAAGACCACAATTTTCTTGGATGTATAACAGGAGCGTTCAGACTGTCAGTTAAGGGGCTCTTCTCAGACATATTTACCAGGATTCATATATTTCTGAGAGCAAATCAAAGAGATTTGCTTGACCTCAGAGTCACCTAAACTGACTTAATTCACTTTGCAGTGAAAACAATGAAGAATAAAGTCACATAGAATTACAACTTGGCCTGAAAGGCTGTTTAAGAAGCTACTGTATCTCAGTTATTAGGTATAATCTTCAATTAAATGGTGGTGCTATACTATTATATATTTGCCGGATTATCAAAGCAAGCTTCACCTAGCAGGACTAACATATATGTATTTCTGTAGATGACTTTGCTACTTTAGTTTCTGGAAAAGGTGAATATAAGTACAGATCAGCATGAAACCTATGTACAATTGCAGCTTAAGAATTTTGTGTTGGAATATCCAAGGCTCTAGCTACAGCTTTAAGAAAAGGACTAGTAGTATTTGAAGAGGGAGGAAGAGGAGCTGGAGCATGCTGATAGAAGCAGACCATGGAGAACCTGTGATGCCACAGGTGGCATGGTAGAGCACAGTCCTGGGCAACTCTGGAGCCTTGAATGCATTCAGAAGCTGCTACCTCTATAGAAGGATGAATTTAGCAATCTTCAACCTATGGGTTGGCTCACAGCTTTTGCTAGAAGGCCACTATCTAATTCGCTGTCCTGCTGTGTAAGTGCTGACACATTTTTCAGCTGGGCTTTGCTGCAATTCTCCCTTCTGTGGAAAGTACATTAAACCATTCAGTGGAAAAGGGTTGTTGTGAAGTCTGACCGAAATTTATCCCGGTCTTCTGCTATTGATAAGTAGTGTCACAAAAGTGTGAAGTGTAGCTGGATATGACTCTTACTCACCTCTTCAGAGCTGGAAAGTGTTTGTGGCTTGACATCTCTAGCCATCTATTCACTCTTCAGAATTTATCCATGACAGGGTTAATGACTCAAGGTTTTAAAACAAACTTTAGAAGAGGAAGTTGGACTAAGACAAATAAGCAAATGTATTTAAAATTCACAGAGTGATGGTACTAAGGAGAAAAAACTTCTGAGAACAACGCCTTTCTCCCAGCTGGGCTTTCTCATGTCAGGTGAATCCACACTCAGGTTTGACTTTAAACAATCCTAAAACATCTTTAACATAAACAGCATATTTAACAAAGATAGAAGTGGCCTCATTAGAAGTGCAGTAGTTTCTCACACCTCGCCTGCTTTCAGGGGATGTCTGGTAACTGCAGACACATTCCAACCCTCTGATGTCAGCAGCAGCTGCACCAAGAGCTTCGCTGTTGTACGGCACTGATAATTTGCCAGAGCTTGTCAGATAAGGAAATAAACTTATTTCAGCAACTATGAATTATTCCCATCTAAAGAAAATCCTCTTGGGCTCCGATGTGAGGATTCTGTGAAAACTTTGCTTCATGATCCTCTTTCCAGAAGCTAGGCTGACTTTTCTTCAGAGTTTTTTGAGGCACTGACAGTATGCCTATGTAACTGAGGAGAATTTAGCCTAGAAGATTTAGCCTTTTTTCATCAGTTTCCCTCTAAGAAATTACTACTTCAATGACTTGTGCAAAATTGCAGATCAAGCTATGTCCTATTCTCAGACCAACTTTGCACACACATTGATCCTAAACATTTTCAGAATTGTCACTATTTAGTTAAGTAGCCATAGTACTTTCACTTGTAACAGTATAGCAAATTTTAATGCTTCCTCTCCCTGAAATCCAGGTTATTCTTCAAAGTGTTTCTGCTGAAGACCTCCCTACCTGCTGGTTGTTCTGGACTTCCTCCAGACACCATCCTCTCTTCTACTGAAGTCAGAATCAGGCTTCTTGCAACGTTCTTTCAAATTTTACCTAAATAAGCATCAGTTGACACGGCCCAAATTGATGACTGACAATCATTTACCTCTTTCTACTGTGTTAGACTTGTGAATATTCATCTATCCTCTGCCTTTGTGTACTGCTTCCTGCTACTTCTGTCTTAGCTCCTGCTCAAAACCGTTTAGTCTTGAGGGGCCAGACTCACCAGAGTCCTATCTGAAGCTCAAAAACATTATTGAAGAGTCAAGGTACATTGTGAATTTTGGAAGGGCACTATAGGAACTCCATTACTTGTCCTGACTACCATAATCTTTTTTTTTCTTTGCCTCTCCACTGCCTCAAATTTAATAATTTCATGATCCAGTGTCAAGAGACTCAGTAGCAAATCTGAAGTCTAGATCCAACTCCTGTACGAAGCAAGGCAAATCCCAGAATTACATGATGTATTTATCACCATACCTGTAAATCCTCACTGTTTAGTAGAGCTTGGTATTTCTAAATTAATGAGCATAAATAAAATAAGGTTACTTGAAAAAATAATACAAATATTTCCATTAAACCAAATCAGCAAACATAACCACTGTTATGCCCATCTTAGTTGCTCTGAGCAGAGAAAGTCTTTATAGGTGAATCTTTACAGGTCAGCTTGAAACATGACAACTAATATCCATTAATTCAGCAGCAATAACTAAAACTGAGGTATCTCTTGAAGCATCGAGCACCTCCAACGTATGAACTGACCCAAATTAAAGGCCTTCTCTTGTAACATGCTAAAATTATTGCACAAAGGTGGAACTTCAGTTTTTCTGCTTAGACAGATAGGTTGTGCAGATACCCTGATGTACTCAATCAAGACTCTCTAACCAATTTCCAGAGCATCGGGAAAAGCAGTGTATTTTGAAGTAAATGATGCTAGAATTTGAACAGAAACTTTGCAATTAAAACTACTCATGGGTGCGTAACTGCACCTCATGTGAATGTGATGAGAGAAATTAAATTTAAAATGCACAGGTAGCAAATAAATCTTATGCCAGCCTAACTTTTACATGAAAGGCAAGGCATATGTAGCCTAGAAAGAAAAAGACTGGCATTTTATAAAATACTTCACCATTTTACTTTCTCTTCTTAATTATTCAATACTAAAGTATCTTCTTTTCCCTGAGATTTTACAAAATAAGTGTACCGCTTAAAAAAAAACAAAACAAAACAAAACAAAACAAAACAAAACACAAGGAAACCAAAACCAGCAAAACCAAAAAGCAGTACATGCTTTCCTGCTTGCTGCTTCTATCAGGCACCATCCACTTCAAACTGACATCATCAGAGGACTGAGCTTTCACTCTCTACAGTTGCAAGTATCCTTGTAACTTGAGTTCACCCAGTTATTTTGCCAGAATTTTAATTCTGCAGCCTAAAGAAAAATTCTGGTTTTTATGAGCTATTTGAATATTATGCTGGAAAACTTGTCTGCTGGATTCTGAATTCACCAATACATACAAAGGAGTTTTGTTTGCTGTTGAGCTCCTCTGAAACCTCTAGAGGTGTCTCAGCAAGCCTTTGCCTTTCATACAAGCTGAGCTGCTGGAAGCCTCATATGTAAGGCCTGTCCTAGTGGATGCCAGGAAGGTTTTTTCTGTGCTGCATAAATGTCAATTATGTTGGGGTTTTTTTTTAACAGAAAAGAGGGGTGTTTTGTTCTATTGCATCAGCAAATATCAGCTGCCAAGTATCGTAAAGTGGAAATAGGGGTGTGACATTTTGTTTAAATGAGACTTAACAGTAATTCTGGAACCGGACGTAGTGTGATATACACATTTTCATATCCAGAAAGAGGTGACTGCCAGAAAGGCCATCATCAATGGGGCAGGTAATACACACCAAACAGAACATATAGGGAAGAATGCCTTGTAAATGTTAAATAAGTATGATCCAGCAGGAAGCAGTGTCTTGAAACTGCAGTCATGAAGTCCCAAAAATTTATCCAGAAATACTGGTGCTTCCTTACTTCCTTCATGGTAAAATCAACATAATCAGAGTTGGTCATTATTATTTTGCAGGAAAAAAAAAAAAAAGAGCAACCTCTGGGAGGAGGCAAAGAAAAAAGAAGTGTGATGTCGCTGTGGGGCAGTGTGGCAAGCGATAACAAATGGTGAAATTTTTCCCTTTTCTGGGGAATTGTATTAACTCAAGTTAGTAGGAAAAAAGAATACATTGATTCTCTCTTTCCAAAGACAGTAGTTTTAGGAGGGGAAAATCAGCTTTAAAAGATTATAATTAGCTCTTTTTCCTTTTTTTTTTGGCCATTAACTACATTAAAAATAGATATTGTTTAGATATTTTTACTCTCTCTTTTTTTCTTTATCTCCTTCAAAGACTACTGATTCAGCACTTCCAGTTCTCTTAAATTTACGCTGCATCAAAACATAGATTTATCATCTTTTCTTTCAGTATTTTTTATTTTCCATAATCTGGAGATGTATTAAAGACCTAGAATGAAAGGAGGAAAAAAAAACAACACAGCTGAAAACAAGTGTAGCTCAGTTCTTTCTGTTATATTTGGTATTTAAAAGGCCAAGTTAAAAAGGTGAGAGAACAAACAAAACTCTCAAAACTCAAGATAAAACATAAGTGAGATAGGATCTGCTTTCAAGGTTTCAGTCAGTTCTAATCTCAGTGAAGTAGATCCAAGATAAAAATGACCTGAACTCACAGATTTCAACCTGGAGACCCTACACACCCAGGCCGTATTTTTCTCAAGGGTTCTTCAACAGGTCTGCTCCAGCAGGTTAAGCCTTTAGCTATTCCTTTGCTGGTCTTCCAGTAAACATGTTGTCCATACAAAAAGATCCAAGAGTACTTTGACCCTGAAGTCTGGACATACAGTTTGTCTCAGGCTATAGTGTCTCTCATCTTATTTTGAAAAGAGAATGGAGAGAGGAAAAGCAATGAGTCTGCCAGGGCTGGTTCTAGCTCATCTGAACTCAAATTAACAGTAAAACCTGTGTGTTATGAATGCTTCCTTTGCTGTGATTTGCGTGTGCAGTCTTAGGGCAGAGAAAAGGGTTTATCTCAGACACTTAATTGTTAGCGAAGTTCAGGCCAGAAATGGGGTGCTTGCACCAGGAGCATCCCTGCCCTGGGACTCAAAATCCTCCTCACTGACATTGAGGAGCTGCAAATGTCAGAACAAGAAGGAGAGAGGCCCTGGGGTTGCGAAGGAGCAGCTCCCCTCCCTGGGGAGTGCCTGACCTGAATTAGTAAAATGCTGAGCCCTAGGCTTTTTGAGTCTGAAATTGGTTTCTTGTACCTGTAACCCAAATAAGACCAACGTTCTACTGCAGGAACTGACTTGCCTCTTTCTTTTACTACTGGATTTCTGCTTGGCAAAAGATCTCACCTGCAAATAATGGAGAGACAATAGAGATCGGTTGGGATGCTGTAATGCCCAAATCCAATGAGCACAAAAGCCCCAAATTTACCCTGCTGTAGGGCGCAGGACAGGACAGTCCTTCACTGTCTGAAGTTGAATAAACACTTGAAAAGCAGCCCAGCTTCACACAGCAAGATCCTTATGATACAATGATCAGTGACAATTTCAAGCTGGCATTTTATTTCAGCTGTCACATCTTTCCTGCTTTCTGTCACTCCAGTCCATACTGGCCAGACTTAAAAATAAACTTTTTTGGCTTTGGAAAAATTAATGACATTCCTGTGGAAAGCAGGTTGGTTGAAAGAAAGCACTATCAAGTCCAAGAAATAAACATGAAAGTATTATTAAGAGAAAAATAATCTTTAAGAGAAACAGATTTAATGATTAACAGCTCTGCTTTAACACAGGCAGAATTCCTGCAGTGATATATGGAAACCCTCTGGGACTCTCAGTTTTTACTAGAGAATCCATCCTGAATGTTAAAATACTGCTTTATCCCCTGCACATCACCTTTTGAACTATTCAGGCATTTTAATAATTGACCTTGAGAATAACTCTGGCCCAGATTGTCTGAGGTATATGGCTGCCTGCCTCCCAACAATGAAATAAAAATTTAGTTGTTTTGGGGCTTTTATGAAAAGTTTGTCTTGGAGGCCTTACTTTAAAAAAAAATAAAATAAATAGAGAAACCTCCCCTGAGAATCAGTATCAGTGGCCCATGAATATTCCATTACTCTTAATTATGATATTGTCCATTGTGGTATTGTGCATTTGCTAGGTCACATAATTAGCATTTATTCACAGTGCATTTTGTGCACAAGAATCAAAGGAAAAAACCAGACATTTTAGGTAGCATTAACTATTATTGATTATAGAGGGTCCTTTGTAGTCAAGTAAAAAACATATTTTCTCCCCAGTCCTTCTTTTAGCAGTAAGACTCTTACAACGGGTAGATTCAAACAGTTGTAGCCATGAATGAACTTTAGTTCTTGGTATTTCTTGGCATAGGTCTCTAAGTTTTCCTTAACAGAAGTGAAAAGTGATGAATATTCACTTTTAAGTAACTTGAATCGGCACCAAATTAGTCACAGGAGAAAGGTTGTAAAACGATTGTCAGGACCTATGAAAGCAACTGTCCTATTAAAAGTGGTACATCAAGTTCCTGGAACTTGTCAGAGGGAGACAAAATGTGCCATTCCTTCCCCTCCTAGAAGGGTGGGAATAATATACTGACAGTTACTTTTATTAGTTAAAGCCAGAAAGTAAAATTAAGGCAGATAGACTTTCCTGTGTATAGCTCCAGCCAGCATTTACACAGGTGAGGTTATTCACACTCCTAGCACAATCACAGGCCAACCTGGGCCAGCTACCCTACAGACACAGTAGAAGAGAGCCCCTGCCTCCATGAATCTGAGGAATAAAAGACAGGAAGACAAAGAATTAAGGATAATTCAAATAATCTTTATTTTTTTAATTCATAATTAAGTACAGAAGAAGTCAGCACTACCTATCAAATCTGCATCCAGTTTTCAGAAATCTCAACTGTAGCAAGGCTAATGGAGCTACCACTGCACTTCTTTACTTCATTTTGTTACTGCTTCTTTGCTTCTTTACTTTCTTTTCCACTCTTCAAAATATATCTTTCAGGAAGTTTGCAAATAAATCATAACTACAGGAGGAAGCCACAGCACATGGTGTGTTTGTGTCCACCAGAATGGGTCAAGGCTGAACAGGACCAGTCAGGCAGTGGGACAGATGCCATACAGGGATGGTCACGACAACTAAGCCACACAACACTAATTTTTCTGCAACTTATTATTTCCATCTCTTTTCTATCTTGCAGATGATAAACAAAATATAATATGAGAAATGTAGGCTGGATGGTGCTATTGTTAAACCTTTGTCATATTTTGACTTCTGGAGTTCACATCTTTGCCTGTAGCATTTTGGATGTCTGCCTTCTAAACTCCTGCCAAAACACTTCTTGCGACCCTGCTTCCTGTTTGTTTTTGGGTTTTTTCTTCTGAACTCCCTGAAGGAATAGACTGCCACTACACATAAGAGCAAAGCAGTAAACATGAGAATGTCAAAGCTGTCATATGTGCAGTATAACAAGCTTTATATACAGTCAGGATGTGACCTGAAAAGATTTCATAGAGGTGCCAACTTGTACTTTTCTCCGATGGTTGGAGAATGGTCACACTAATAACTGATTGGTGGCTGATGTGGTAAATCAAGGATGTTCCTAATGGCCAAATGTCAGAAAAATCAACAGCTCTCTGCATAAGTACCCTTTGAGAGTACCATCAAAAGACCCTAAAGAACTCAAGGAATGAATCTGTGCATGATTTGGGCTGACCCTTACTCTTCAAGACTGATCTAGAGCTGAGGCATTTAGCTTGGAAGCCTGATACAAAGAGAAAAGAGAGGAGAAGAGGATGTTTGATTTGTCTCTAACCCCACACGACAAAGGTCAGAGATACAGAGGAGCCTGCTGCTTGTTTAGGAGAGCTCTTACCTGCATGCATGCCAACCGGGACAAGAGAAGCCTGTTAGACCCAACTACAGCTAATTTTAACCTGCCTGGAAAAGATTTGGGAGTGTGGGAAGAGGCAAGGGGGCTACAAAGGGAAGGCATTTTCTCAATCTAATGATGAGTCAAGTGTCCTTCACCACAGTGCCTGCATAGTGCCAAGCGGTTTACAACAGAGTACGTTGATCCTCTGGAGAGACATAACTATTTCACAGACCATATTTTAAAATGTTTCCATTAGGACACTGACAGCTCCTGAGCCCTAGCTGCTATTTTGTGGCTTACAGATTTATGTGTGCGAAACTGCATGCCTGCATGCCTGCCCACCCATCCATGCTTCAACTGAGCTCCTAACATGTCAAAGAGAAAGCCATCTGATTGCTAATCCTCGTGGACATTTTCCTCTCATTTTTGCCATGTAGTTCTTGTCTATTTTGGGGTGCTATCTCCTTCTCTGAAGGTGATGCAGGCTGTGATCAGTGCTGTATTCTTCACAACAGAGCAGCCCTCACAGTGTTCCCCGTACTTGGTTTAATTTTGTCCATTCATTCATCCTCTTCACTGAAAAGAAGTGCAGTGCAAACTCATGCTAGGCAACTTCACCTTCTGATTCAAACCAAGTGTTTGTGTTTTGAGTGCCTTGTGTATAGGGTTGCATTTTGATTGATTGTACAAGGCACTTCAGAGGCAGTAGCCTCACCCTTTGGAGCTGTGGCCTTCTCCAGCTTCATCTGTGCAGGTTGAGCAGTCTACTGCCTTAGGGTCTCCCTGTGGCTGTCCCTGCTGTGGATTTCTGCTCCCTGTGATCTGCTTAATGAGCTTCTCTGTGAGTGCTCTTTGATATGCCTAAGACCAAACAAATCAGCACAACTTTCAGTTTAGATCATCTCCCGTTGGCTACAGCAGGTTAGGTGATGCTGATGTGACAATATCAATTTAATTTGGGTGGTGGTTTTCAAGGCAGAAGAATGAGTAAAGAAATGCAGATGGATTCAGCAGCTGGCATATTCCATCCTGAGACAGTCCTTCTGCTCTTCAAAGTAAGAAAGCTCTGTGGTTTAATAGTAATTTCTATTGTTCATTTAAACTGACCTCTCAGTATTTCCTGGACAAAGCTACAGGATCCCACTGCCTGGGGTATGTAATTAGATGTGCACTTTTGTGTAATGTCAGCATGTTCAGGATGGAAAGCCTTCAGCATGCAACTACAAATGTATGGTTTCTAACACAACTCCATCAAGCCTCTGACTTTGTTAAATGACACATTTGTACTCTACCCCTGGCAGCCACATGATACGGCATCCTCTTTTCATTGCTGTGATCCTATATGCCAGGTAAACTCAAACAGCTCAATCCATAGTCTTGCCTCTAATCCCAGAGCGTAAAAGAAGCTATGGCTCAGGGGTTACAGTGTCTAATGTGACAGAGCTGAGACTACCGTGGGATGTTTCTGTAAAGCATGAGTTTTGATAGGTCTACTTGTTGATCCTAAAGTGTTAGTCTCAGTTTTCGTCATGAATGGGAGAAAAAATATCAGTGATTTTCTGAGTTGGTACTTCATTAGCCATGAAAAGTTTAGATGTATTAATGTAAATGACATCCTGACAAAATGACATCCTATAAGAGGCATAGAAAAAAATCTTAGAAATCTTGGAAAAAAAAATCAAGGATGCAGTTTCCCATTTCAACAAGATGGAGACAAATCCTGTATGTCAGAGATAGATGTTAGTCGGGTAAATTATCCTGTCTGAGGGAGTCTCAGTAGAAGCTCATGGGACAAACTGAGGCTAAAAAACAAGCCATGAAAGTATGGATTTACAGCAATGATAAGTGCGAATGTTTGATTGTCTATGTCAGTGACTCCTGATTGAATGATTCTTTTAAAGCATTAAGTAAAAGAGAAACCCTATTATGCTGTCACCTGGCCAAAATACAGATCATGTGACAAACTATTCAACATCTTTTGAAAAGAGAAAGTAAGCTATGAACAAGTTGCTTCTTCCAAGCAAAGAACTGAGCCACTGAGTTAAAACAAATGTTCTCAGAGAAACAGGGAGAAATAACTCCATGATCCAAGTCATGAAATTCTGGCCTAGACTTGTATCTTCAACTGGCTAGAGCATTCAGATCAGTGATTTTTTTTAGGGAGGTGCTAACATATACAAGAACTTGTCAACTTGCTTCTTAAAATATTGATAATATATATGATAAGGTCTTGATGTCACCTTTTGTCAGAGCTTAAATATTTCATTTGATTTGGTGTATCAGATTCCAAAAAGCTCAGGCATGAAGTTCTTTATATGATCCATTTCCCAGTCATCATAAACTTACATTTTACTGTGAGCTATTTTCTTTTTTTTCAGGTTGGGACTAGTGACTGGGCATATCGTGATTTAAAAAAGCCAAAGTATTATTCTGCATTATTGAATTTGTTTAACACTTTAATGTAAGCTGAGAAACTACATCTCAAAGAGAAAATATTTTTTGCCTTTCAATTAGATGTTCAAAGTATGTAGAGGGATTTTAAATGTCTATACATGCTGTCAAATGCTAAATCAAATGGAATAACCTTATGTATACATACTTTGCAATCCTCAACAGCTTTCTGATCTCCTTCAGGATAATGCCATAAAGCAAACAGAAGTTGCTTTCTCATCAGAGGCACTTTATAGTTTGAAGAGTTTCAACTCTGAATTCTTTTAAACACCTGTCTCCTTAACCCTACAGCTATTTATACCTTGAAGGTAAAAATCTGCTTGTTGAAATTTTCTCAGTGAACATTGAAATATTAGAGGTCTGTAAATTATAGTAAAATCTTATAGGATTAGGAAATTGGATAGAAATATAAAGTATGTTTGTGTTCCTTTCTATATTCTTTAATATCTATATGCAGAAAAAAGTTAATTATGATGTATATTTATAATCTATTTATGCTCTGTATGCAGCACTTCTATATAAAGAAAATACATAGATTTGACCTCTGGCTCCTGAAGAGCTATCTATGGAGCTAAGGTCATAAAGCAAACCCATTCCTCAGTTATCTCAACCTAGCATTTATTTATATCCCTGATCTACATCTTGTACTGTGTTATAAATTAAATGCCTCTGGGGACTGGTTTTCTCTTTCATTTGTGTTTAGCTCAGGTTCAGTATGTCTTCCACCACATGTGAGGACTGAGTCACTACTAGCAATCAGTATTAGTAATAATGAATTTGTTAACTGCAATGGAAGGAACAGCTCCAGCAGATGTGTCTATGCATGGGCCAAGGGCAGGTCTCTGGTACCCCTGTGTGCTCATGGAGTACTGCCCTGTGAAGACCTCAAACTATAATAACAATTTTTTTAAAAAAATTATTCCTAAGTGAAGTGCAATGTTTTGATTACTGTATGCTGCACTCTTGGACATCCTTCCCTCAGGCACTGTTGCTTTCTTGTCCTGCTGCTGCAGAGGGGCAATGCAGAGACATCTCTGCCAGCCCAGCAGCAGTCACCTGAGGATTCACTTGCTTATCCCACTTTGGTGGCCTTAGTACCTGCCTATGTGTTTTGATCGTTGTACGGGGATTTGGGACTTCAGGGTGTGCAGAAATCTGCTCTAAGACACTGGTACCTGTACTGGCATGATCCACAGGGCTGCAAGTCTGCAGCAGGGCTGGGGAGAGAACAGGACATCTCCAGACCACCCGTCCTTACCTCAGTCACGAGAACATCTTAACACTGTAAATCATACACATTAGTTTAAGCAGTCTGTATTTACTTGAGATATATTTATAATATGTTATCCTGTCCCCAGTGTGTTCTTTGCAGATGAGTTTCAAGACTGTGAATATAAAGAGTGTATAAATATGACACTCAGTCTTGACAACAGAATTATGACCAGCAATTTTTTAATATCTTACATCAAATTTTGAATTAATTTGGAGTTAACATTATGTATCTCGACATTATTTGGCGGGGCAGTAGATGAAAGCTGGAGTCTTTCACGCTCTGGGAGGTTTTGCTCTTTCGAAGGTCATTTCCACTCATATATCACCTGTGCTAAAATGCAAATGGCTCAAACATAATTCAATCAGGGAATGTACTGTGATAGAAAAAGAAAAGCTGTTTCAATCAGTGTGAAGCAGCAATATTGTAAAACCAAAATGAAAGATTTCAACAGCTACATCTTGTTACAGTATGTCAGAATCATGCAATACCACCACTGCTGGCATGTCTTCTTAAATAGTAAAGAAATAATATTGGCTGGAAAAATACACCAGATTCTGAATAAATAGCAAAATAAAATAATTCAGAAACAAATTTTCTGATTTTAAAAGCAGGCCTTTGGGCTTTTCAATGATGTTAATTGAATTTAATGAAAAAGATGTTACAACAAAATAGAATGTTCTAGGGAAAAATAATCTTAGTATCATTTTACTGTCTAAAGTACACATTACTCCAAAAGAACAATTAAACAGTATGCAAGTGAAAATGTCTTCTGCAATGCAGTCACAATTTGTCACTTTCACCTTTGTTTATCCTGTAATTGTAAAATCTCTTTAGTCAGAGCAGCCTTATTCCTGCCCATGTGTATTAATTTGATGTAATTTGGCAATGTAAACACTGTTAATTTTTTTTTAATTACATTTGGTGCAAAATAAAAAATCTGCTTTTGCTCAAATGCTTAAAATGTACTTTTTTCCAAAATGTTCATGGGGACCTTTTTATAAAAAATGAATTTGTTCTGTGTTTTAATAGATCTTTCTTGCTTTAGTCTGCATTGTTGAACTGGTTTATGAACCTTTTCTTAAAAACTTATTCATAGAATTATTTGATTTACCAGAAATCAAATTATTGACCTTATTTATATAATATGAAATAAATATATCATTAGCTATTTAACAATCCTTTGGTCACATAATATATATGTAAAGGGCAACACTGTTATGAAAAATGAGAGGTTTGAGGAATAATGTCTCTTAGGCCCTCATAGCCTTTTCCACTCCTGCTAAGTATAAAACAAAGAAATAAAAAAGTCCATGGCCTGTCTGTAATCCTAACATTTCACATAAAGTTTACCTGTGACATTTCCACCATGTGGGAATTAAAATTTGTTTCTACATAGAATACCTCTGTTTAACTAGAAAAGTAAACATACACGATTAAAGCTGACAGAAATATAAAAGCACAATATATAAATTTCTACATGTAAACATCATATAGAAATTAAATCATCCACGGAATTACATTTAGTGTGTTAAATGTGAAGACAAATTACAAGAGAGAGGTGTTAAATCTCATTTTACTGTAACTGCAATTATTAAATTGTCACTTAAAAGACAGTGCAGCCTGCAGTAGAAGTATAAGAGACCAGTGCTTGCCTTCTAGGAGGCACTTTGCATTCATTTAATAAATTCGAAAGACTAAACTGATTTGCATTACATGTATTTCATAAAATGCACATCTATGAAATTTTATACTGGCCTTGTAATGAAGCCTGGCCACACAGGCAAGCACTTATCAAAGCTTAATTCTAAGTAAGAGAAAGGCAGAACAGGACCAAGGTACTGCTGTTACGAGTAGCAGGGATGCTCTTGTAGTCATGAGAGCCAAAGGAGGGACATTGGATATTTAAAGGGAGAAGTAGAGGGAGTTACTATTACTGTTACTGTTAGTATTGCTATTAAAATGACTTTGATTTTGGGAAGTAAGAAATCAAAACTTCTGGCAGATAATTATCTCTTTTGGCCTGAAACAGTAGCAGTAAACTTCAAACTAAGAAGCACACCAAATCAAAACTGAGCTGTCATAAGCTGTTGGAGGTATCTCAGCCAGGATTTATTTGTGGGTGGTTTTTATACAAGCAGAATAAAGGATATGTGGAAACATAAACTTCTCTAGCAAAGTAGTACATCATCTACTGCAGATGTATCTCATTAGTTACAGGTACTGATAGCTGAAATTACTCAACTAGGATTAAAAATTTGAAATAAATCTTTTACCAAAACCTGAGACAAATGGTGGTCACATTAGAGAAAACCCACTGACATCAGTGGAACTATTCTGACTAAGACAAGTTGGCTTCTTGACCCAGGGTTCTTTTTTCTTCCTTTTTTTGGTGCTTTTGGTTTGTTCTTTTGTTTGGGTTTTTTGGCATGAAAAAATATGGGCTACATTCATATGTATTTCTCTTTGTAAGGGCTATTAAAATGCATATTCTACAGATTTCAGTAGCGTGTAGCAAAATTCTGACTAAGGATCCCTAAAATCATACAGGAAAATTTTCCATTTTCCTTAACCCAACATTGTCATTGGTCCAGCAGTAGAAATCCACTTGCTCCCCAGGAGTAATTTTAATTTTTATTTTATTTATTATTTTACTTTAATTTATTTACTCCCAGGGAGCAAGTTATTTAAGCTGTTAAATTTTATTTTTTTAAATTTAAAGAGAGAGAGAAAGGGAAACAAGAAAAAAAACGTGAGAGAGAAACAAGGAACAAAGACAAAGAGAGACAAAGAAACAAGAAAAGAAGACTAAGAGAGGCAGAAAAAGAAACAAGAAACACAAAGCAATGAAAACAAACGGTTACTGAAAAGCTGATGGTGTGATAGGTGAAGCATGATATGTGAAGAAGTTACCTCTGTTGGTTTTTGTTTTATTTTTCACTGACATCTGCTAGTTTCATTTGAAGCTTTCTCTTTATTGTGTTAGAGAGCAGGTGAATAATGACTCTCTGCATCCGTTTATCATGCTTTTTGTGACACTGTAGACTCTTAATATATTGTGGCCAGCAGGGGGAGGGAGGTGATTCTGCCTCTCTGTTCTGATGAGACCCCACCTGCAGTACTGCATCCAGTTCTGGTGCCCCAAACATAAGAAGGACGTCGAGCTGCTGGAGCAGGTCCAGAGGAGGACCATGAAGATGCTCAGGGGGCTAGAGCACCTCACCTATGAGGCCAGGCTGAGAGAGTTGGGGCTGTTCAGCCCAAAGAAGAGAAGGCTCAGGGGTGACCTTATTGCAGTCTTCCAGTTCCTGAAGGGGTCCTATAGGAAAGCTGGGGAGGGACTTTTTACCAGGGCACATAGTAATAAAATGAAAAGGTATGGTTTTAAACTGAAAGAGGGTAGATTTAGACTAGATATTAGGAAGAAATTCTCCACTGTGAGGGTGGTGAGACACTGGCACAGGTTGCCCAGGTAAGCTGTGGATGCCCCCTCCCCGGAAGTGTTCAAGGCCAGGTTGGACAGGGCTTTGAGCAACCTGCTCTGGTGGGAAGTGTCTCTGCCCATGGCAGGGGGATTGGACTGGATGATCTTTAAGGTCCCTTCCAACCCAAACCATTCTATAATTCTATGATTTTGTCAGGATTCGCCCATTTAAACATAAGACTGAATCACCCTTGGCAGGTGCCCACCTTTTCCTTTCACCTTAGGAGTAATGGCCTTGACTAGATGCTTCCGTCTTTGGTCAGTGAAAGTTTGGTGAGTTGAATACCATCATCACTCGTGTTTGTCATATATACTCTATTATGTGCCATAAAGAAACATGAGAACACCATAGCTGTCTGGAAAGATGCTGAATATTACCTGAAGGATGGCAAACAGCTGTTAAGTGCATTTGCAAAATAAAAAGGTATGTTGGTAAACCGTGATAAGGGTTTTTCTGTTTTCTGAAAATCTTGAGAGTATCACTCCCAAAGTTTACTGCATACTGTTCAGTTCTGCGGAAGGTTTCTTTCAAATCTAATACAATGACTTAATTACACGGAATTTTTCTTTTAGGGTCTTTTTAATTTAAGAGGCTCTTCCATATCAAGTATCTCTGAAAAGTGAAGAGGGACAAATCCTACAGTACTTGAAATTATGCAGACAAAATTCCCACTGAATTCAGCCAGGGCTGAAGACAGACTGAGTGAAAGTAATGATCATTCAAGTAGTTGTTACTGAAAAAAGTATTTACCAACACCTTCCCAAAAGCTTCATCTATTTGGTTTTGTATACTGAAAACTCTAACTATTGCAATGAGAAACTTGCTGAGCAAAGCGAAGCAGTGGGATGTCAGCCACCTTGCAGACTACTGCAGGAGTCTTTCGACTCCCTTACAGATACGATCACCCTCTTTTCCTGGAAATGTCTTTATTCATTGATTTTTACAAATGTTTCCATCCTCAAGAGACAAGAAAGTTGAAGAAAAGAGCCATAAACTCTAAGTGTATTAATATCCAAGTGGACTTTTTCAAGCCGAAATATACTACTCTGTTTACAAAGTGAAAGGAACTTGCAACCTTTCAAACCATTGCTAGAGGCTGGCCATTTTCATTAAGCTGAATTCGCAGTCAGAGGATGCAAAGCATACAAACATACTACAGAAATCCACAAAACTGTTAAACTATCCAAGTGACTAAGCCACTCCTCAGGCTTAAATTTTAATCTACACTCTCCTGTAAAAGGAGATACAGATATGGAAATCACTTCATGTGAGAATCCAGAAACTGGTGTCAGAGCTGAAAAATGCTGTTATATATATCAAGCAGAGTTATTCACAGTTTTAAGTGAGATTTATAATAGAAAGTAAGTTATGGAGTTTCTATGTAACGTAACTTTTTAATGTATCCAAGTACAACATTTCTTCAGGCCTTTAATTATGTGCCATTAGTTACATTATTTACATTCCGTATAGATTAGAAAAAAACCCAGTGTTTTTGTCCTTTTTTAAAAAATTAAGTTTAAATAGTTGAATGATCTCTGTATAAGGAATTAGAGCTACTAAATAATGACAACTTTCCCAAAAGAAATGTAACAGTTCAATATTTTAAAAATAGTGTCCTTCTCTTGATGTGAATGTTTCCGGTGCTATAATAAAATTCTTTCTCATGTACTGAAGCTCTGAGAACTTTTGCAGTTTCCAATCCCCATGGTTCAATACAGTACCCTTTTTTGTTTCTTTGTTTCATTTACTGTGGGTTCACACACTCATTGATTTTACCTTTGGGTTCCTGGGCTCATGCAAACCCAAAAACTCAAAGCTATACTCCACCACAATCATAATTTTTTCATGGTTTGGAGCAAAACAGTAAACTTTCTGTGGAGTTCAGAGAGAGGATTAACTGGACAGTCAGGCTATACTTTGTAAATTCTGCCTGAGTTCATTTCAAGGGTTGGCAAAACTTGGAAAATCTTTTTGACAAATCTGGGACAAACGGAGGATTATGAGGACAACTCAAAACACACCCATCTAAAAATGTCAAGTAATCCCTGTTTGTGTTTCCTTTGTCCCCCAAAAAGCCTCTGAGAAACCAGCTGTTATAGAAAGAAGGAATTTCACATGGCTGTGAACTTTATAAAATTTTACACAAGTCATTCAGATGAGAAAGGCTTTATTATTCTTATGCTCTTTACAGTTTAACTGTTACACATCTGTCCCTCACTCAACAGAAACACTTCTAATTTATGCTTTCAATGTCAATCAAATAATAAAAAATCACTCTCTGAAACAAATGAGTCTTTATTTTTTTCACGTCTGAAGGCACCTACCTACATTTGACCCCATTCAAGTAATTTTACATTTAAGTCCAGATTTAAAAAAAAATAACCCAAGTTAAAAAAACCCTGAAAAAGAAATGTCCAGTCTTTCATTATTTACATACTTAATGTTGTTTGATTCAGAAACCACAACATAAATATTTTCTTTTTAAAAAAATCTGTAAGTATCAAGATATATATAAATATTCTACAAAATGATCAGTGTGTTCTCACCAAAAACAGATGCCTTGAAAATACTTGGCTTCTTTTTAAGAAAAACACTTTTATCATTTTTTGAGGTCTAGCCACCTATACATTCAACAAGCAAGTTCTCTCAGAAGAAATTACTTCTAAAATATATATTTATACATATGAAATATGTATATATTAAATAGAAAGTCTTTACTTAATTTTGAGAAAATCCACTCTGGTGCAGGTGTATAGGACTTCCCAAAAAAGACTTGGGAATGAGACAAATTTACTCAAATGACTGCTTTTACAGCAAAGTTTATTCTGCCATTCACAGCATCCCGCAGCACAGCAAATGCCTTCAAGCTCCCAGTTCCTTCCAAGAAATAAAATATCTCCAAGACTGCAGGTGTAGACGTGTCCACTCGCACCACCAGAGGAGCACGATCCAAGGAGACCGTTGATGGTGTACCCTTTTGGCGCAGAGCACGATGCTTGGGCTGCCCGCCCGCCTGGACTCACCACCACCCTGGCATGATGGGCAGGAAGGTCACCCCAAATTGCAGCTGGTCCTTCCACATCTGGGTGAGAAGCTGGGTTTGCTACAGCACTTAGCAGATGCCAGAAAGATATAAATGTGTACAAGTAAGCCTTCTGTTTGCCAATTGCTTATCTGGGTCAGCTGCTCGCTGAGGAGTACAGACTTGAACTTGGCACCTGTCCTCAGAGCAGCATGAGTCTGTCCCATGCAGCTCTGCTTTTTACTGGGATAAAACATAGTTTTAATATTCCAGTAATTTAAGCATATGAGTTGTTTTCTTCCTCCGGCTTAGCTTTCCTTAATTTCCTGAATTTTCCATGCTTTGAGAACAGTCACTCATCTACACTAGAATGTGTCCTTCTCTTTTTATTATTTACTATGTTTATTTTTGAGGTAGCCATTTCAGGTCTCTTGTCGCTAAGCTACAGCACAGCTAACACTGCCCTATCTAGAAACACTCAGTGACTGAGTTAGGAAATAAGGGCAAAAACCACAACTAAGTAATTGTAAACAGATGAGGCGGAATCCATCCCTCCTCAATTTGACAGCCTAAAATTTAGGTATCTGATCTAAACTAGTCCATCTAAAGTCCTTCTCTCATCAGAGGAGAGACTTAGCCTTCTCCAATGAACAGTTTATTTCACCATAAGTTGGACAGCTAAAACACATGGTCTTCATAAGTTGCATATGTCTCCCCTTCATTTTCATAAGAAGCCTAAATAACTAAGTGAAACTAGATGGCCCTTTCAGGTGAAATGAAGCTCACCATTGATATTTGCATGAACCTGGCACACTCTTAAGTAATTCCACTGAAGGGTTTCTTAATAGCTCTGCAAGGAACAAAGACACCAAGCTGGCTAAAAGCAAGCAGCCCCCACTACACAGAGATTTGCAGCATAGTTTTAGTTATACATCTTCTCAGTTGTTGTGACACAGGACTATACAACAGAGCAATTAAAAAATGGCTTTCATGCACAAATACAAATGTGTAAAGAAGAGATGTCACAAGGAAAGACAAATGAATACATGATGAAGTAATTAGAAACAGATCATACTATAGTGCTCTTTGAAAGGAGTGTTTTCACACTACACATTACAAAGCATAAACAATACATTTTACATAAAAAACTAATATATATGCAAATTATTTTTATCATGGAAGGCAATGTGCCAATACCTTCAGTGTAAGATTCAGTAAGTATTCTAGTTTTGTTGGCAAAAGTACTATTAGGCACATACCAGGATTTAACCACACTGAGATACTCTTTGGACCAGCTGCACTGAAATCAATGGAGATTATACATTGGGCTTCTTCATTTTCAAGGTCCTTTGATATTCCAGAGGACAATTTACTGCTTAGATCTCCTCTTCCAAAAATGAAAATCATGTTTTGCTACTTCTCTCTCCAACATGACAATAAGTCACAGATTCTCTTTTGTTATCACTCATATGGATATGTAAGGCAGGATGTTCTGCAAGTGGCTTTCTCTATGGCTGATTCTTGCCCACTGTGTTTTATAAGACATCAATTTCTAAACATTAGACAATAATGTACATTCAATTCCAGGTTTTGAGTAGAAGTCAAATATGAGAGTTTCTGGTCAGACAACAGGCAGGATGGTTTCCCATAAACTTAATGCTATTTGACTTTATAGTTAAAGTTCATAGCATGTAAAAATTACATTCTCAGCAAAGAAAGAAAATATTCTCAAATACTTGGGTTAAATCCTGGAAATGGATAGTTCTAGCAATATGCTATATAAGTGGGTGAAGTGTCAAAGAGAACAGTGTAAGGTATTTTATCATTTATTTGGCCATGGTCCTTTACCAGAATTTGTGATGTGTTACATGAAGAGCCCAAACCACATGGCACACACAGTAATTTGTACAAAAATTTCTACTTCATGCTTTAAGATTAATGTTAGGCTGCATTCTTATGGATTTCAGAAGAAAGTGACAGCTGACCATGGATTTGGCTCAGAGATCAACTCGGTTTTTACATCAGGGGCCATTCTTTTCTAGAGGGCAAGTAAACACTTTCACATGAATGAATGGAACTGGACACAAGAATATCTGGACCGTCACACAAAACTACATGGCCTCTTAAGTGAGATGTGGAAAGACAAGATTATTTTCCTCATTGCTAATACTATGGTGCATTCCTGTAGAACGATCTCACAGCACTAGAGAAAGACTATCCTGCAGAGAACTTACCATCTAAGTGACAAGAAAGTCTAAAGGCAGAAAACTGTATTTATTCCTCAGTGTCAGCCAGTCATAAGGAAATTTTGCCTAACATGTATTAAACCTTAAAGATACTCCGTCTTCTGTGGGCAGAGACTGCATAAAGCTAATCACCTGGAAAATTCCAATAACTGAGATCAAATTTGCAAGCTTTACAGCTGCTAGGAATTGCTCGATTCAATATGTGTCTTTAAAACACTGGGGAAAATGTTGTCTTCTTATACTACGAAGTTTACACAATTTACCCTCCCCCACACACCCCTTGCTTGTGTGATTCAGACTCAGTTGCTGCTCTTAGCAGCTGCTTTATGGGTGGCATATCCATGAACTGTGTGGGAAATGATCCCACACAAACAGAGAATAGGCAAGATGACCTAGTACTTTTAGGTATTTTTCTTCTAGCTGTGCTAGCTGACATAATTTGTGGTATGACTCTTTGCATTCCAGACTGTCTATATGTGGAAGATACATGAGTGTACCAAATATTTACTGGACAAAACACAAGAACTAGTAGTAACCGAAGTCTGCCTTCTTAGGCTTTCTTTGTAGTCCATGGAGAGGGAAAAAGGCTCCTTTGGGGGTTATTTGAAGTAGACAGGTGTCCTTTGGAAATGTCACTGACCTCAGGGAGTGAATCTAGGTAGAGAAAATTCTCAGGGCTAACATTAGGCTTCATGAATACCTTCCCCTAATTGTTGATTTCAGTTCTTTTGACGCACAGGAATTTTTTAGCCCAAAGAAAACTAGGGCATCTGGCCTTCAAAAAACTGCTGATTGAAGGACTCTAAGTGGGTGCAGCTTGTATGATCTGAAGTTAGAGAGTGGCTTTCTGGAAGACGAATGCTGTATATCCCATGGAACTTCCCAGAGCAACATGCAGGAAATGTATTAATCATAAACATCTGAAAAATATACTTATTTTTTATCAGTGATTTAAAAGTTAGTTATTTTCATTCTTTAAAAGAAATGAAAACTGAAACATGCTAATGCAGAGACTGCTTTGTTAAATACAGCTTCTGGAGGAACAGGTGTAAAGGGTCATAATTCAGAAATTTCAGGGTCCATTGAGACAATTCAACCCAGTTACTGGGAACAAGGAGCTTCTGCACAAGACTGTGAGAGGTAAGAAATAACAGTTATCCCCACTCTGATAGGTAACTTACTGTTTCAGATAAGGAGCATCATATATTATATAGACTGGCTGATTAAAGTAGGTATTTGTTTCAGCTGTAGAGTTAAAAGAACACTTTGACCTCTACAAAGTTAAGAAGGGACTGCGGGATATGCGTGTACAGGTGCTTGGAGTAGGATATGTGTATACAGGTGCTTGGAAAGGGTACGAGAAGAATAGGCCATAACTTTTCTTTCCTCTCTCTATGTCAAAATCATATAGGGGTAATTAAATGTCTTATATGGCATGATAGTGGGGAACCAATCAAGGTGAAGGGCAGAGTAAAAGGTGATCATCTTATGCATGCTCGTATTATTTTGCTTTGTTAAGAATGTATAAATAGGCTGTGAAAATGTATAAGCTTCAGAGCACAATTAGAGGAGCTACCCTCTGTGTCTCCCCTGTCCTGCAATAAAGAAGTGCCTGCTTATCTGCAACTGCGTAGATAAGTTTTTCTCATCATGATTGCAACCCCATCAACACAAGCATACAACTTGCAACATAATATTTAAGTTCCATTAGCATAAAATAAGACCCTGGGCAGTTCTGAATGAAACTCTTCATCTTTAACTTATTCTTTCACAACCCTGTGTAAGGTAGGTCTGTCACTGCCTCAGCAAGCATGAAACCAGAGACACATGGAGGCACATAGCTCAGTGTTTCTCTCATGTACACACATGTAAATAACACATACATATAATCCCTCTCTCCTGCAGTAGGAAGATAATTAAGCCTTGCATAGATGCTCCAATTTCAACATATGTGTGAAACATGCAAGCAAATTCATAGAGCCGCATCCGTATATGTAGTTGTCTGAGCATGTTTATCATGCGCAGCTTTGTGTTATCTGGGTTGGAAAGCTCAGGAGAATAAGCTGTGTTAAACAATAGCCATTGTTTCTTCCTTCCATTTGGGGGCGAAGTGTCGGTGGAATAGGATGACTCCCAGGAACTTAGGACAACTGAGCTCTTTAGCACTGGAAATAACAAAAATGAAAGTCCTCAATGCAATTTAAAATGAAATAAATTTTTAAAGAAAAGTGACTAGGTTTTTTTGGGCAGTGTTGGATGAAAATGTGCTACCTTTTGTACTTTTATCTAAATCCATCTCTAGCACAAATCAGCGCAAAAGGAAGAATGAAAATGTATTTTATTATAATCTTTTGTTTTGCAGTCTGAATGCATTTCTCTGACTGTGTCTTGCTTGAACAAATACTTTTCTCTGTAAACACTTTCGATTGTTTATATAAACTAAATGTCAGCCAGTGCTAAATGCATTTACAGCAAGAAATATACCAAATCAAAATAATGGCAGATGTATCTCAGGCAATATTAGAGGACTTTAAACTGCATTGTATCCAAAACAAAAAATTTACATCGAAGATAGAAACACACGGTTAATCTATCACATCTGTTTAGTTAAGTGATGGCCTTAATTGCTTTTAGTCACCCATGACTCTCATGGACAGACTCCACTTTAAATTTAGATTCAGACATTTTTCCATTTCTCTAATTATGATTTATTCATGTGTAAACAAGCTTGACAGTGGCTTACCCACACACATTTACATTTTTTGACAGTGTGGCCTTGCAGAGCAAGTCCTGCTTGTTTTATGCATATTGATATAGTTGTCCTTTTTGTCCCACATGTAAACTGCAGAAATATCTTGTGACCAATGATATATATATATTTTTTAAATAGACTTTGAGTGAAATATCTGTAACTGCAAGCTTGATCTGCAGTACCATCCTTCTGGTAAGCAGGGAGCTGTTCTTTCTCACACATCCCTTCTTCCAAGTATCCAGGACAGAAATACACCTGGGTTATTTCCCTCCTCCCTTCCTCTTTTGACATCATACTGGTAGTGGATGAAGCATGGAGAAATTTCAGCAGGCAAATGAAATTTGCAAATTATATTTCCCATGTGACTATGGCTGGCCACCGACATGATAATCAGCATGAATTTCATTAAAAGTTACACATTTGTGGATATGGTCATTTATTCAGCCATCGCTGGAATGATTTCTCTCAAGCACAGAATAATGCAGGCTGAGCACAGTCCTTCATGTTTAACCCTTAAATGAACTAGACTAGACACAGAATGATTATTTGGTGGAATTAATGCTACTGAGAGACCTTCAAGAGAATCTATTCCAGGGCATGAAAGAGAGATTTAAGCATGTTGCCACAGTTTGTCCCCTTAAAGTGTTATCTCAAGTGCCCTTTGATAACAGGCAGAAATGTCTTTCATGAACATCCATGTTTTTTGAATATCCTAGAAATGTGATTTACTATGTGTTCATGACAACCATTCTCAGTTTACAGGAGAAAGAAATAAAAAATGTAAGTGGCTATTCCACAGGCTCTAATGTGCCAAGGGCTCTTCCATTACAACAGCAAGAGCAGAGAGAAGCTGATCCATTCAGGCTGATGGTACACCTCATATGACACTCCATGGTTAAAAGTAAATGTTGTAAGCAATTAAGTTCAGATTGCTCTATTGTTTTTTTCTCTAGATGAGTTTACAAAACCCAAATATTCAGTACATCTATTGCACAACCTATACCATTATAAGCAGTTTTAAGTAAATGAACAAATCATAATTAGAATAGTTTTCCTGATAAAAAGTTTAAATTTTGCTATTTAAAAAATAATCTTTATTTGGAAAAAACAGCTTTATCCCATGTTAAGTAATATCTCCTTCCTTCTGTCTTTCAAATAAAATCTTCTCTATGGGCTACCTGTAATTGCTGTTTAGCCAGGTGGTATCTGGTTCCTGCAGCCAAGCATTATCTGAACACAATTAGAACTGCTCAAAACTAATCCTATTGAAAATTACTACATTATATGCACATCAAATTGATACAATCAGATTGAGACAGTTTTCTAAATTAAGCATATTTATTTATATCTGGAGTCTCTCCACTGCCACTAGACTTACATAGTATTTAGAAAGTTGAAATCTGCAATTTAGATTCAGCTACTATGCTGTTTCTGAAGTACTTCTAGCAAATAAAACTTTCCATGCCATTACTGTCTGTTGATGTAGCTCTTAAATTTGACCTACGTCCTTCAGCCTGTATGAAGTGTTTTCAATCCAGCTGTATGTATCCAGCTTGAGCAGACTGAATATTGTTGCTTTCTTAAACTCCACTGACAGAAGGCAGTCTTAGTTTATGAGAAAAACAGGTTACAAGAAATTTACACATCCTTATAACATATGGTGGGCACTTTGCCTGAGTAGAGTATCTTTAAAGTTTGCTTAAGGAATAGAAATGAAGTGACCGTTTATATCTTACTTGCTTTGCTCAAAGTATTGCCAAAAGACTCCTGGGAATTGAGAGGGAGAAGCAAAGACAGTGGTTGTGGTTGTAGTCATCTCAGCAACAGGATCTGTGATGGGAGCACTTAGTGTGGTTAAGATTTGCAAGATGGCAAAAGCAGTTGAGGAGGGCTTCTGAAAACAAAATTCGAAAGGTGTTAGACAGATTTAAAAAATGAGAGAAGAGAAAGCACTTAGTGGGCTGAGTGTCATAAGAAGAAATGGATCCTACTCAAGCTCATTTTGTTTTTTGGCAAGGAAGTGGGCAGAAGCCTTTTCACAGTAGATTTTAAAGTCACTTAAAACTAGCTTAGCCCATATCAAACTGTTGTGGCTTGCAAATTAACATCTTTATATTTGTACTCCACCAGTCAGCTGAACATGAGCCAGCAGTGTGTCCAGGAGGTCAAGAAGGCCAACAGCATCCTGGCCTGCATCAGGAATAGCATAGCCAGCAGAATGAGAGAAGTGATTGTCCCACTGCACTCGCTGCTGGTGAGGCTGCACCTTGAGTACTGTGTTCAGTTTTGGGCATTGCAGAATAAGAAAGACATTGAGGTGCTGGAGAGGGTCCAAAAGTGGGCTACGAAGCTGAAGGATCTTGAAAATAAGTCTTATGAGGAGCGGCTGAGGGACTTGGGGTTGTTAAGTCTGGAGAAAAGGAGGCTGACGGGACACCTTATTGCTCTTTACAACTGCTTGAAAGGAGGTTGTAGAGAAGTGGGTAGGGGGTCTCTTCTCAGAAGTTACAACTAATAGGACAAGAGGAAATGGTGTCAAGTTTTGCTAGGAAAGGTTTAGATTAGACATTAGGAAAAGCTTTTACACTGAAAGGGCTCTCAAAGACTGAACAGGCTGCTCAGGGAAGTGGTGGAATCACAATCCCTGGATGTATTTAAAAGCCCTCTAGATATGGTGCTCAAGTGCATGGTTTAGATGTGGGCATGGCAGAGTTAGTTAATGGTTGGACTTGATGATCTTAAAGGTCTTTTCCAACCATAATGATTCTGTGATTGTGTGTGATTCTGTGACCATTCACAAACACCAAATGCTCAGAATGGGCATTGGACCACAGAATGAACAGAAAGCAAATGCCTGGGTTTTCTCTGGGGTCAGAAAGTAAACCTACGTATTGTAAAAAAATCATAATTTATTAATGAATAAATAAATTTTAAAAGCGCCATTTAGATTTTTCATCTTCCAGACACAGCTAATACTGGCCTCCTATTTCAACACAAAAGAAAAACCCCTTTCTCCACCCAATGGCTATGACTAAATTAGTCTTCGATATTTAAGTGTGAAGAAGCCCAGTTTTTCCTAGCAGCTTTCATGTACTCACATCTGCACTCCATTCTTTACCATATTTTTGGACAAAGATTGTGCCAATATCCACTTCTGAGTGAAGAATTCAGAGCTATACTTGCTGGGAAATGTTTAACAAGCTTCTTTATTCTTCAGTTTCTTCTGCAAATTTGCATGCATTTACACAGGTTATTTTTGCTTATTAACTTTCAGATGCCTGTTCCTTTCCATGTGTCCGAATAGAGGTATATGATGATTCCTATAAACTTTCTGTGATTTTTCTGTGTATGTAACTTTTTTCTCCCAGGTTTCTTCTTTCTCTGATGTGACATTTATACTATGGGGGTTTTACTTGTTTATATGTTTTGGGTCAGAAGTCTGGCTTCTCCTAATGTGGCTCTGAGCATCTGGCCTTGCTTTTCTACCATTTTTCTCCTGATCAAATCAGCATGTGTATAGACCCGAGTGTACTCTATACAATCAAAAATGTGTTTCATTTTCTGGTGAATCACTGTGGCTGCCAAACACAACCCAAATGGCAGCCTGAGGAACAGTGTCTCCTAATGGGAATAGAGAATGTGCAGAAATGTTTCCTTAAGGCACCTGCCAGAAACCTGCTGATGCAGCACATGTAGAAAAATATTTGGCAACAGTAATTTCTTGGGTAGTGATAAATCTTGCTTTTACAGACATTTGCTTAATTTCTTTGGTCTCTCCATAAAAAAAAAAGTCTGTATCTTTTCTTTCTACCATGACCAGTTAGTGTATCTACTCAGCTGATTCTTCTGGTCATTTTAATGACTCTTGGCAAAGTTTGTTATTTTATTTTGCCCCTGCTTAAAAACAAAAGAATCTTATACAAGGCAGGAGTCATGAGCTCCTAGTAACAACTGGGCTAGTAAACATTTTGCTGAAAGCTTCCTTAGTAATTCAAAGACACTCTGGCAGTTTTAGTTGGGTTTTTTCTTCTTTGCCCTTTCAGTGGGTGTGTACCTTTAGATAAAATCATCAGACCAACACTTTTTTTAGCTCATGAATGGATACCTTTCTGCTCAATAACTAACAGTGTAGAGAAAACAAAAAACATGCCACAGAATACTTTTTATGTGAGAACTGTCTATCCTGAATAGGCATGACTTACTAACATAGGCACAGGGAACACCTCAGTTCTCATGGCACTACCTGCTCACCTGGCTCCTTAAACATGTTGATTGCATATGTCAGGCTATGAGTATCTAGTGTAACTTCCAGAGAGTAGCTAACAACTAACCTGGAAAACATCTCCTCTCCCACCTATCCTATCTCAACTTCTCGGCCTTAATGTAATGTGACAAAGGCGGCTGACAGCAGAAAGTTGTTGATCTAAGTGAAGCCCAGGTAGGAACAGCAGCCAAATGATTACATACACAGTCATCTCTGCTAATATATCTCTGCAAATAAATTTAGTTTCACACTGAGGCAGAATCTGCTTCTTTGGTCCATGGCACTATATGGCTGGGATGTGTTTCTAAAATGATGTGACAACTTCTGCCACTTAAGGTCAAAGATTAGTACAAGGATAAGCACTGAGGAAGGTTCAGAGCAAAATTATCCATCAATCTGAATAAGAACAGCATCTGCAATTACTCATACTGGGACAGAAGTCACAAGAACCATTAATCCTTATGCTTCAGAACATAACTGAGCAACAGCTGGAGTCAGGAATAATTTTCCTTTATGAAAGATCGTTGCACAGTTTTGTGTATTAGGGAGTTTTATGTCTACATTTGAGAAGGCTGGCACAAGCTCAGTTGAAGACAGAGGGTGAAATTAGATGGTCCTCTGGTTTGTTCTGTAGCTGTTATTATGTTTATGCTCTCATAGAGTCACTGTAACAATCCCAAGCTGTCTTGGGCGACACATAGGCATTAATGGTAGTCCTGCACCATTTGGTTTGGTTTTTTAGCAGTCCCACATAGTTTGTTTTTTTGAGAGTCCCGCACTGTTCATTTTTTCGGTAGTCCCATACTATTTAGTTATTATGGGAGTCCTGCAGTGTTTTGTTATTTTTGGTATCTTGCAATGTTTGGATTTTTTGGAAGTCCCACACTGCTCTGGTTTTTTAAGAGTCTTGTATCATTTGGTTTTTTAGTCAGTCCTACATCATTTGGTTTTCTTTGAAGTCCCACATTGTTTGGTTAATTTGTAGTCCTGCACCATGCAGTATTATTAGGTAGTCCTACATTGTTTGTTTCTTTTTACATAGTCCTGCCTCTTTGGTTATTTTAGGAGTCTTGGACTGCTTGGCATTTTTGGAAGTCCTGTACTGTTGGGATTTTTGAGCATTCCCATACAGTTTGGTTTTTTGAGAGGCCAGCAAACTTTGGGTTTTAGGTAGTCCTGCATAGTTTGGATTTTTGGGACTACTGCACTCTCTTTTTTTTTCGAGTCCTGCATAGTTTAGGGTCTTTATTGAGTTCTGAACATTTGGATTTATAAAAATGCTGAATGTTCTGGTTTATTGAGAGTCCTGCACCATTTGGTTATTTTGGGAGTCCTGCAATGTTTCTTCTGTTTTGGGAATCTTGCACCATTTGTCTTCTTTAGATAGTCCTGTACTGTTTGGTTATTTAGGAAGTCCTGCACTGCTTGGTTCTTTTGGGAGTCCTGCACTGTTTGTCTTACTTTCTGAGTCCTGCACCTTTGGATATATTTTGGGAGCCTTGCGCCATTTGTGTTTTTTTAGGGAGTCCTGCACTGTTTGGTTCTTTTGAAGTTCTGCACCTATTCGTTATTATGGGAGTCTTGCAACATTTCTCATATTTTGGGAGTCCTGCACCATTTGGTTATTTTGGGAGTGCTGAAACTTTTAGTTTTCGTGGGAGACCTGCACTATGCACTTTCTAGGGAGTCCGTCTCGTTTTTGTTTAATACAAGACATGTACTATTTGCGTTTTTCTGGGACTCCTGCACCATTTGTCCTCTTTAGGGAGTCCTGTACTATTTCGTTCTTTTAGGAGTCCTGCACTGTTTGTCTTACTTTCTCAGTACTGCAGCTTTGGACTTATTTTGGGAGTCCTGCACCATTTGTTTTCTGCAGAGAGTCCTGCACTGTTTAGATATTTTGGTAGTCCTGCAATGCTTCCCTTATTTTGGGAATCCTGCACCATTTCACCTCTTTAGGAAGCCCGACACTGTTTGGTTATTTTGGGAGCCCTGCACAGTTTCTCCTCTTTTAGGAGTCCTGCACTATTTGTTTTCTGCAGGGAGTCCTGCGACCTTTTGTTATTTTGGGAGTCCTGTACTGTTTGTCTTACTTTCTGAGTTCTGCATGTCTTCCTGTATTTTGGAAGTCCTGCACCATGTATTTTTTTAGGGAGTCTTGCGCTGCATGGTTCTTTATGGAGACCCGCACCCTTTCGTCATTTTGGGCGTCCTCCTCTGTTTCTCTTATTTTTGGAGTCCTGCTCTATTTGTCTTCGTTAGGGAGTCCTGCACTCTTTGATTATTGTGGGAGTCCTGCACCGCTTTCCTTATTTTGGGAGTCCTGCATCATTAGTCTTCTTTTTGTTGTCCAGCACTGTTTGGTTCTTCATGGAGCCCTGAACCCTTTTCTCATTTTTGGAGTCCTGCACTCTGTCTCCAATTTTGGCAGTCCTGCACCATTTGTGTTCTTTATGGAATCCCGCACTGTTTAGTCATTCTGGGAGTCCTGAACCATTTGTGTATTTTTGGATTCCTTCACCATTTTGGTTTTTTTAGGGAGTCCTTCACTTTTTTGTTATTTTGGGAGTCCTGCACCATTTCTCTTATTTTGGGAGTCCTGCACCATTTTTCTTCTTTAGGTAGTCCTGCAGTATTTGGTTATTTTGGGAGTCTTGACTGCTTGACTTCTTTAAGGTGTCCTGCACTGCATGGTTATTTTGGGAGTATCGCACCACTTCCCTATATTTTGTGAGTCCTGCACCATTTGTCTTCTTTAGGGAATTCTGCACTGTATGGTTATTTTTTGAGTACTCCATCGCTTCCCTTATTTGGGAGTCCTGTACCATTTGAAGTTTTTAGGGAGTCCTGCACTCTTTGTTATGCTGGGAGTCCTGGACAATTTGTTTATTTTGGGAGTCCTGCAAAGTTTCTTCTATTATGGGAGTCTTGCATCATTTGTCTTCTTTAGATAGTCCTGTACTACTTGGTTAGTTAGGGAGTCCTGCACTGCTTCTCTTATTCTGGGAGTCCTTTACCATTGGTCTTCTTTAGGGAATCCTGCACTGTTTAGATATTTTTGGAGCCTTGTAATGCTTACCTTATTTTGGGAGTCCTGAATCATGTGTGGATTTTGGGATTCCTGCACCATTTGTTTTTTTTTAGGGACCTTTTTCTTATTTTGGGAGTCCTGCACCTATTGTCTTCTTTAGGGAGTACTGCACTGTTTAGATATTTTCGGACTCCTGTACTGCTTCCCTTATTTTGGGAGTCCTGAACCATTTGGGTTTTTTTAGGGAGTCATTAACCTTTCTGTTATATTGGCAGTCCTGCACCATTTGCCATCTTTAGCGAGTCCTGTACTGTTTGGTTATTTTTTGGAGGAGTCCTCCATTTGGCTTATTTAGGGAGTCCTGCACTGCATGCTTATTCTGGGAGTTCTGCACCGCTTCCTGTATGTTGTGAGTCCTGCACCATTTGACTTAGAGACTCCTGCACTGTTTTTCTTTGTTTCTGAGTCCTGCACCTTTTGACTTATTTTAGGAGTCCTGTACCATTGGTCTTCTTTAGGGAATCCTGAATGATTTGCATTTTATTTCAGAGTCCTTCAACTTTTCTATTATTTTGGGAGTCCAGCACAGTTTCTGTTATTTTGGGAGTCCTGAACACTAGTCTCCTTGAAGGAGTCTTGCACGGTTTGGCTATTTTGGGAGCTCTGCACGGCTTCCCTTATTTTGGGAGTCCTTCTCCATATGTGTTTGTTTAGGGAGTCTTGCACTGTTTGCTTCTTATAGAGTCCCACACTTTTGTCATTTTTGGAGTCCTGTACCATTTCCCTTATTTTTAGAGTCTTTCTCCATTTTTCCTCATTAGGGAGTCCTGCACTGGATGGTTACTGTGGGAGTCCTCCACCGCTTCCCTTATTTTGGGAGTCCAGCACCATTCATCTCCTTTAGAGAGTCCTGGACTGCTTGGTTATTTTGGGAGTCCTGCACAGCTTTTCTTATCTGGGAGTCCTGCATCAGTAGTCTTGTGTAACGCTGTCCTGCATTGTTTGGTCTGTTATGAAGTCCTGCACCCATTTTTTATTTTGGAAGTCCTGCACCATTTCTGTGATTTTGAGAGTCCTGTAGCATTTGTTATTTTTATGGAGTCCTGGACTGCGAGGTTATTTTGGGAGTCCTGCACCGCTTCCCTTATTTCGGGAGTCCTGTGCCATTTGTCTTCTTTAGGGAGCCTTGCAATGTTTGATTATTTTGGGATTCCTGCACCTCTTTCCTTGTTTTGGGAGTCCTGCACCACTAGTCATCTTGAAGGAGTCCTGCACTGTTTGTTATTTTGGGTGTCCTGCACTGTTTGTCTTACTTACTGAATCCTACACCTTTGGACATTTTATGGAGTCATGTACCATTAGTCTTTTTCAGGGAGTCCTGCACTGTTTTGTTATTCTTGGAGTCCTGCAACGCTTCCCTTACTTTGGGACAGCTGAAGCATTTGCGTATTTTGAGATTACTGCAGGATTTGGGTTTTTTTAGGGAGCCCATCACATTTTGGTATTTTGGGGCTCCTGCACCATTTTCTGTTATTTTGAGAGTCCTGCACCATTTGTCATCTGTAGAGAGTCACAGAATCACAGAATCTCAGGAGTTGGAAGGGATCTCAAAAGATCATCCAGTCCAACTACACTGCCAGAGCAGGATCACCTAGACTAGGTCACACAGGAACATGTCCAGGCAGGTTTTGAATGTCTCCATGGAAGGAGACTCCACAACCTCTCTGGGCAGCCTGTTCCAGTGCTCCGTAACCCTCCGTCCTGCACCGTTTCTCTTATTTTTGGAGTCCTGCTCCATTTGTTTCTGTTGGAGTCCTGCAACATGTCTTCTATTTTGGGAGTCTTGCACCTTTTGTCTTCCTTAGATAGTCCTGTACTACTTGGTTATTTTGGGTGACCTGCACTGTAGCTCTTACTTTCTGAGGCCTGCAAATTTGGATATCTTTTGGGAGTCCTGTGCGACTTGCAATCTTTAGGGAGTTCAGTATTGTTTGGTTATTTTGGCAGTCCTGCATCAGTAGACTTGTTTAAGCTGTCCTGTACTGTTTGGTTCTTTATGGACTACTGCACCCTTAACTTACTTTGGAAGTCCTGCACGGTCTCTCATATTTTGGGAGTCCTGCACCATTTAACCTCTTTAGGAAGCCCTACACTGTTTGGTTATTTTAGGAGTCTTGCACAGCTTCTCTTATTTAGGGAGTCCTGCACCATTTGTCTTCTTTAGGGAATCCTGAACTCTTTAGTTATTTTGGGAGTCCTTCAGCTTTTTGTTATTTAGGAATACCTGCAACATTTGCTTTTTATTAGGAGGTCCGTCATCTTTTTGTAATTCTGGGAGTCCAGCACAGTTTCTCTTATTTTGGGAGTCCCCCACCATTTGACTTTTTTAGGGATTCCTGCAATCTTTTCTTATTTTTGGAGTCCTGCACCATTTGTTTCTGCTGGAGTCCTGCAACGTTTCTTCTATTTTGAGAGTCTTCCACCATTTGCCTTCTTTAGATAGTCCTGTACCTCTTGGTTATTTTGGGCGTCCTGCACTGTTGGTCCTACTTTCTGAGGCCTGCAACTTTGGAATTAGTTTGGGAGTTCTGTGCATCTTGCAATCTTTAGGGAGTCCAGTACTGTTTGGTTATTTTGGTGAGTCTTGCACTGTTTCTCTTATTCGAGGAGTCCCGCTCCATTTGTCTACGTTAGGGAGTCCTGCACTCTTTAATTATTTTTGGATTCCTGCACTGCTTCCATTATTTTGGCAGTCCTGCATCAGTAGTCTTGTTTAAGGTGTCCTGCACTGTTTGGATCCTTATGGAGTACTGCACCCTTAACTTACTTTGGAAGTCCTGCACCGTCTCTCCTAGTTTGGGAGTCCTGCACCATTACTATTCTGTAGGGAGCCCTACACTGTTTGGTTATTTTAGGAGTCTTGCACAGCTTCTCTTATTTTGGGAGTCCTGCACCATTTGTCTTCTTTAGGGAATCCTGCACTCTTCAGTTATTTTGGGAGTCCTTCCCCTTTTTGTTATTTAGGGATTCCTGCACCATTTGGTTTTTTTTTAGGAGGTCCATCACCTTTTTGTAATTTTGGGATTCCAGCACAGTTTCTCCTATTCTGGGAGTCCTGCACATTCTGTCTTCTTTAGGCAGTCCTGCACTGTATGGCTATTTTGGGAGTTCTGCACGGCTTCCCTTCTTCTGGGAGTCCTTCTCCATATGTGTTATTTTAGGGAGCCTTGCACTGTTTGCTTCTTATAGAGTCGCACACACTTTTGTCATTTTTGGAGTCCTGCACCGTTTCTCTCATTTTTTGAGTCCTGTTTCATTTGTCTTCTTCTGGGAGTCCTGCACTGCATGCTTAGTCTGGGAGTCCTGCACCGCTTCCCTTATTCTGGGAGTCCTGCACCATTTGTCTTCTTTAGGGAATCCTGTACTCTTTAGTTATTTTGGGAGTCCTTCACCTTTTTGTTATTTAGAGATTCCTGCAACATTTGGGGGTTTTTTAGGAGGTCCGTCACCTTTTTGTAATTTTGGGAGTCCAGCACAGTTTCTCTTAATTTAAGAGTCCTGCACATTCTGTCTTCTTTAGGCAGTCCTGCACTGTTTGGCTAGTTTGGGAGATCTGCACGGCTTCCCTTCTTCTGGGAGTCTTTCTCCATATGAGTTTTTTAATAGAGTCTTGCACTGTTTGCTTCTTATAGAGTCCCACACACTTTTGTCATTTTTGGAGTCCTGCACCACTTCCCTTATTTTGGGAGTCCTGCATCATTAGTCTTCTGTAGGGAGTCCTGGACTGCTTGGTTATTTTGGGAGTCCTGCACAGCTTTTCTTATCTGGGAGTCCTGCATCAGTAGTCTTGTGTAACGCTGTCCTGCATTGTTTGGTCCGTTATGAAGTCCTGCACCCATTTTTTATTTTGGAAGTCCTGCACCATTTCTGTGATTTTGAGAGTCCTGTAGCATTTGTTATTTTTATGGAGTCCTGGACTGCGAGGTTATTTTGGGAGTCCTGCACCGCTTCCCTTATTTTGGGAGTCCTGTGCCATTTGTCTTCTTTAGGGAGCCTTGCAATGTTTGATTATTTTGGGAGTCCAGCACAGTTTCTCCTATTTTGGGAGTCCTGCACATTCTGTCTTCTTAAGGCAGTCCTGCACTGTTTGGCTATTTTGGGAGCTCTGCACAGCTTCCCTTCTTCTGGGAGTCTTTCTCCATATGAGTTTTTAATAGTGTCTTGCACTGTTTGCTTCTTATGGAGTCCCACACACTTTTGTCATTTTTGGAGTCCTGCACCGTTTCTCTTCTTTTTGGAGTCTTGCTCCATTTGTCCTCGTTAGGGAGTCCTGCACTGGATGCTTACTGTGGGAGTCCTGCACCGCCTCCCTTATTTTGGGTGTCCTGCATCATTTATCTTCTTTAGGAAGTCCTTCAGTGTATGGGTTTTTTTGGGAGTCCTACACTGTTTGGTTATTTTGGGTGTCCTGCACTCTTTCTCTTACTTTCTGAGTCCCACATCTTTGGACTTTTTTGGGAGTCCTGTACCATTAGTCTTTTCTAGGAAGTCCAGCAATCTTTCGTTATTTTAGGAGTCCTTCACTATTTGCTTCTTTTGGAAGTCCTGTGCCATTTGTTTTTTTTCGGACACCTACATCTTTTTGTTATTAAGGGAGTCCTGCAACATTTCAATTTTTTTTGGGATTCACGCACCATTTGTCTCCTTAAGGGAGTTCTGCACTGTATGGTTCTTTTGGGAGTCCTGCACCGCTTCCCTTATTTGGGAGTCCTGTACCACTTGACTTTTTAAGGGATTCCTGCAATCTTTTCTTATTTTTGGAGTCCTGCTCCATTTGTTTCTTTTGGAGTCCTACAACGTTTCTTCTATTTTGAGAGTCTTGCATCATTTGCCTTCTTTAGATAGTCCTGTACTCCTTGGTTATTTTGGGAGTCCTGCACTGTTGGTCTTACTTTCTGAGGCCTGCAACTTTGGAATTATTTGCGAGTTCTATGCGACTTGCAATCTTTAGGGAGTTCAGTACTGTTTGCTTATTTTAGGAGTCTTGCACAGCTTCTCTTAATTTGGGAGTCCTGCACCATTTCACCTCTTTAGGAAGCCCGACACTGTTTGGCTATTTTGGGAGTCCTGCATAATTTCTGTTATGTTTCGAGTCCAGCTCTATGTTTCTTCTTCAGGGAGTCCTGCACTGCATGTTTATTCTAGGAGTCCTGCACCGCTTCCCTATAGTTTGGTAGTCTTTCACCATCTGAGTTCGTGAAGGTGTCCTGCACTGTTTGTCTTACTTTCTGAGTCCTACACGCATGGACTTTTTTGTTAATCATGTACCATTCGTGTTTTCTTGGGAGTCCTGCTCTCTTTTGTATTTTAGGAGTCCTGCACCATTTGTCGTCTTTAAGCAGTCCTGCACTCTTTGGTGTTTTTGGTTGTTCTACACAGCTTCCCTTATTTTGGGAGTCCTGTACCGTATGGGTCTTTTTAGGCAGTGTTGCACTGTTCAGTTATATTGGGGCTCCTGCACCATTTATCGTATTTTTATAGTCTTGCTCTATTTGCCTTTCTTAGGGAGTCCTGTACTGTATGGTTATTGTAGGTGTCTTGCACAGCTACCCTTATTTTTGGTGTCCTGCGTCATTAGTCTTCTTTTCACTGTCTTGCACTGCTTAGTTATTTGGGAGTTATGCAGCATTTCCCTTATTTTGGGAGTCGTGAACCATTTGGTTTTTTTTCAAGGAGTTCTTCATCTTTTTGGTTTTTTTATGAGTCCTGCACCGTTTCTCTTATCTTTGGAGTCCTGCATCATTTGTCTTCTTATGGAGTCCTGCACTTTGTCTTTTTTTGATTCCTGCACTGTTTGTCTTACATTCTGAATTCTGCACCTTTAGACTTATTTTGGGAGTCCTGCACCATTTGCTTATTTTGATAGTCCTGATTCCTTTTGTTTTCTTGGGAGACGTCCACTATGCGCTTTCTATGTAATCCGCCTCTCTTTCGTTTAATACGAAACCTGTACTATTTGGGTTTTTTCGGCTGTCCTTTACCATTTGTCTTCTTAAGGGAGTCCTGCACTTTTTTTATTACATTTCAAGACCTGCACCTTAGAACTTATTTAGGGAGTCCTGTATTCTTTTGTTATTTTGAGAGTCCTGCACTCTTTGTTTATCTTGGGAGTCCTCAGCCGTTTGGTTAATTTCAAAGTCAAGCACTCTATACTTATTTTGGGACTCCTGCACAGTTTTGGTATTTTGGGAGTCCTGCACTGCTCGGTTATTATCCGTGTCCTACAATGTTTGTCTGATTTTTGGGGTCCTCCACAATTCGTCTTTTCAAGGGAGTCATGCACTGTTTGGTTATTTGGGAGTCCTGCTCCATGTCTAATTTTTTTTAGAGTCCTGCATCCATTTGTAAATTTGGCAGTTTTGCACTGTTTTTCTTTTTTAGGGAGTCTGGCAGTGTTTTGTTGTTTTGGAGTCCTGCACTGCTTTGTTTTTTGGGAGGCCTGATATTTCAGGCCTTCATTTAAGTTCATTTAAGGAGGAGTCATCCATGGTTTGGTTTCATTTGAGTTTTGCACTTTTTAGTTTTTCAGACAGTTCTGCACAAAGTACCTGTTTTTGGAGTCCTGCAATGTTTTTTTTTTGAGAACTTCCTCATAATTATGATTTCTTGGGACTCCTACACAAGAACATTATGTTTCAAGTCGCATATCATTGGAGTGTTTCAGTGAGTTCTGCATCGTGATTTTTTGTTAGTTTACTCAAAGTTCCTCAAAATCTGTATTCGTTACAATACAGAACTTTTTGCTTATTCAGGGAGTCCTGCACCATTTTATTTTCTGGAGAAATCTGTACTGATTGAACTCTTGAGACTCCCTTATGTTTTGGTTTACTTCTAATTTTCCACTACTTTGAAGCCACGTAGAAAACTGTGAAAAAGCGCTCAGGGCAATAGTGCTCTAAAAACCAAACGCTGAACAGCTCCCAAAAAATCAAATGGTAATGGACAAATGCCCAAAATGACCGCATCTCTAAAAAAAAAAATACGTTGCATGACACCCCAGAAAAGCACAAATGCTATAAGATTCCCCAAGAAAAATCCCCACACCATGCAGGACGCACAAAAATCCCAAACACTCATGTATTCCTCCAAGGCCCCACAGTCAAGCACTCCTCTGGGACAGCATGCTAAAGAACTCCCAAAGTGCCAGGCCTTGTCGCAGTCCAGAAAAAAGACAATCTCCAAAGGGCTCTCAAAACACAAAATGCTGAAGTGCTCCAGAAGAGTCCCCACCTAGACACCTGCCAAAAAGCACGCAGGGCGACAGCTCCCAGTCAACCAAACGCTGAACAGCTCCCAGAGAAACAAATGGTAATGCACTCCTCCAGGGCCGCGTGCTGAAGAACTCCTCCAAGGGTCCTTATCCCTTCCAAAAACGCTGCCTGTTGAATCATTCCACATAGCAGGAAAACCGTAAAGGGCTTTAGCATTTCGCAATTGCACAGAACTTCACTGAAGACCCCACTAAGACAAAGGGCTTTAAAACTCCCAAAACTCTGCAGCACTCCCAGGAAAACTGAACTCACTGCAGAACTCCAAACAATGCCCCAGAATAGTGCAGGACTCCCAAAAAATCCCCAAAAGCGTGCAGGATTCCCAACAAGTACATAAAACAGTGCAGGACTCCCAACAAATCCCAAAAACAGTGCAGGACTTTCAAGGAAACCTCAAGGTACTGCAGGACTCTCACGAATTTCTCAAGTAATGCAAGACTACAAAAAAAAATCCTCAAAACAGTACAGGACTCCCAACAAGTCCCCAAAACACTGCAGGACACCCAAGAAACCCCAAAAATAGGTGCAGGACTGCCAACAAATCTTCAAACTGTGCAAGACTCTCCACAAATCCCAAAAACTGTGCAATATTCCGATGAATTTTGCAGGTTCAAGGCACCCAAAAATGACCCAAAATAGTGCAGGACTTCCAGCATATCCCCAGAACAGTGGAGGACTCCAAAAGAAACCATAATCACTGCAGGATACCCAAGGAAACCTTACAGCAATACAGCACTGCCAATAATTTGCCACATTGTGCACGACTCCCAGAAAAATCCCCAAAATTGTGCAGGACTCGAAACGAATACCCAAAACAGTTCAAGACTCGCAGGAAAATCCAAAAAGAGTGCAGGACTCCCAACAGTTTTCCAGAAATGTGCAGGACTTCCAAATAATTCCCAAGCAGCGCAAGACTCCCAACAATCCCAACACAGTGCAGGACTCCCAACACAACCCCAAATAGTGCAGGCCTTCAAATAAAATTCAATACCCGTGCAGGACTCACTGGAATACCCAAAATAACCACCCCAGCCTCTCTCTCCTGCAGCCGCTGGCCAGCAGCCTCAAAACCTCTGGGCGTGGCCAGCTGTGAGTGCCCTGGCACCCGTTGCTAGGCAACAGGGCTGGCAACCCCAGCTGGGCCCTGGGCCTCCTGCTCAGGCCGACCCTTCAGCTCCCCTGGGCCAGGCCAGGCTGTGCCACCTGGCACTGCCTGTCTCGATACAGCCCCAACATGGAGAGAGCAGGAGGGCTCAGGACTTCAGGAACAGCTGAGGCCGCACACAGCTCAATGTAGGAAGTGCAAGGCCCAGTTGATGCTGGGTTTCATTCCCCCTCAGCTTTTGTCCTCCCTGAGATGAGCTCCTCCAAACCCCAGTAGTCCGAGGGATTGTGGCAAAGAGCACAGCCTTTCCTCAGGGCTGAATGTATCAGGATGTTATTATGGCTATCTGGCCAACAGTTACTACAGGCATAAGTTGGTAGAGAAGTGTGGCCAGAAGGCCAAACTGGGAAAGGATGTACAACAATGTATATCCTCCCCTTTTGGGGTGGTTAAAACTTCCATCTTCCTGAGATAGAGATACAGGTCTGACTCCATGGCGGAGGGGTTTAGGGCATCAGTATCCCAGTGGGAACATACGGAAATGCACCACACACCTCTCTTTCCTCCTGCCGACTGCTGGAGGTGCCTCATGAGGACGGAGATGAGGCCAGGCACTCAACTGTGAGATCACAGAATCACAGAATCGCTCCGTTGGAAAAGACCTCTGAGATCATCATGTCCAAATCATCATGTCCAGATCATCTGATGTAACAATGACACCTCTGATGTCATGCATTTGCCTCTGATGTCATGCATTTGCTTCTTGCCTGACCACCATTAACATTGAGAGACTCCAGTTTGCTAGCTATGGCCTTCACTGAATGAAGATGAGAACAGGCACAACAAAAGCTGCCAGAACCACGAAAACAAATGCTTGTGCTGAGCACAATCAGGCTGATTTCTGAAAAGGAAACTGTGTATGTGGTTTGAGATTGTGCACCAGCCCCACTGACCCCGCATTGTTCAACCATGTCCCCAGAGCTACATGGTTTGTCACAGCAGAATGATGACGAGTTGATTGTAAGAGGGAGGATTAGCAAATAAAAACTAAATCAAACTGAACAGTCATTAATTTCATTTAGAAATGAAATCACGTTATTTTAACTGAGTTATATTTCCATTCCCACCAACAAAAATACCCAAAGAAAGCAATCATCCAAGAGTTTACATGTATTCAGGCAACCTCAACAAAAATTGACAACAAAGAGATGACTGTGCCAAAGGAGTAACAAATTTGTTTGCTTCTCTGACAGCATAACACCCCGTGCGCTGTGTTGAGGACAAGGAGGAACAGGCTTGAAATGAAGCAAGGGGAATGCAGTGGAGGTGTGATGGAAAGAGAATTCAGTGGTATTTTGAAAATGGTCTATGGTATTATGAATGAAAAGAAGGACAGAAGATGGAATTACATAATGCAAGGAACAGAGAGCTTTAATTTAAGTTACTGGTTGCCAGATAGAAAAGAATCAAGGAACATGGTTTGTCACACCTCATGCAGTTGGGGTGTGGAACAGACAGCAGATGTTGTAGGTGCCAATGACTGGTAGACATCCTGGGCATTTAAAAGGCTGGAGTGAACCTTGACTAGTGTGAATTACAGAATCACTTAAGTCACAAGTTTCTGAGCCCTTTAATTTCCACAGTAACTAAATCTGGCCTCCCTACCTGGCAGATATCAAAATCTCAATGAAGGTTGGCCAGAAATGATCTTGTGATGCAAGAGGTTCTGTCCTGGTTTGAGCTAAATAGAACTA
>NW_010173954.1:0-1236 GCF_000695765.1 Mesitornis unicolor
ACACAAATTTCAACATGTTTTTAGCTGCAAGGTTTTATCTACTGAATTTGATAAAACTTTGAAAATTTAATTGTCATTCTAGCTTGCCTTTAGTCCTTACTCAGTAAATGGCAGGGGTGTTCTTCTCTCTTGCTCTTTGTGGGCTAATAAGCAAGAGATGTTAGCTATCTTCTTTCTCTGGGAAAATCAGTGGTGTGAAAACATCAAAAGCTCCTGAGAATGCACACCACCTCACAGTTGGATTGCATAGAGGGACACTTCCTTGTCTGGAAGATCACTTTGTGGAGTTTCTGAATATTTACATGAAATCTATTACAGGCAGGGGGGGGGGTGCATGTAATGAGTAAGAAATTGTGAAAAATTTGATTTTAAGTTTTTCTTAAGACACATTTTTTCTGTGATGTTTCCATGCCTTTCCATTTCACACAGGTAATGCATTTATGGTATCAGTGGAAAGAGTAGTATTTGAAGTGAAGCTCTTTTACCACTTTAAAAACACCACAACCACCAAACAGCATAGAGACCAATTCAGAATAGTTTCGGGGGGGGGGGGAAAAAAAAAAAAAACACTTCTACTTTTCCAAACTTTGGAGGGCGCCTTGGTATGAATAGGTCAACAGGTTATTGTTTTATGCAGAAACCCATAATATACTGTGCTGGTCTGCTGGAACCCAAATGCAGTAAGAAATATTTCTTTGTTAAAATCCTTGTCTCAGAGTGATTGATGAGCAGCACATGGTGCCAGAGATAAAGGAGATTTACAAAAATGCCCACCATTAGTGAAACTGGAGAACAACTCTTCAATCTGTATCGGTAGGTAGTGGTTGTAAGGAAGAAAGCAAGTGGAGGTAGCTCTATTACTCATAAGAGCAGGTTCAGAAGCAGCACATTTTTTTCATAGTTTTCAAATATCCCAGACAGAGGAGGCTGACTATGAAACTCTGTTGCAGAAATGTGAGGAGTATTGTGTTCCATCTGAAAATGTATGAATACAGATGCAGAGAGATGCATTTTAACAGAGATTACATAAAGGAGAGAAAAACATGGAGGACTTTTGGACTCATCTAAGACTGAAGAGCTGGGCTTGCAATTTTGAATACCTGTAACTTGGATAAGAGAACAGACCTTGAAAAGTGGAGGCAGAGAATTAAGGCTATGATTAAAGCAAATAGAATTTACCAAGAAAAAGAAGTAATGCAATACAAACCTTTACTTTGTGGATTGTGTGAAGTCTAG
>NW_010173955.1:0-7812 GCF_000695765.1 Mesitornis unicolor
TGGTTGTATCTCCCATTGTTCTACTTTGATGATGGAAATAAATTAAATTTTGTTTTGTTTTGTTTTTTATTCCTTATGCTGAGTCTGTCTTTTGCCTGTGACCTGTTTAAGTAGTGAGAAGCCCTCCCAGTCCTTATTTTTGACTAGCCCTTTTTTGGGGCATTGTGGTGCTCAGTTATGCACTGGGCCTAAACCACGGCAAGATAGTAAGCTGAAACCTCTTTAAATTCATCATCATTAATTCCTTAAATTCTAGAGAAAAACATGGCTATATACTCTATGATATTCAGGATTTATGATAGCAATTCAAAGAATGAATAATATCTGAGTTTAAATGTCATGAAATAATCTCATAGAGTCATAGAATCAAGGAACGGTTTGGGTTGGAAGGGACTTTAAGATCATCCAGTCCAACCCCCCTGCCACGGGCTCAAAGTTGCTCAAAGTTCCATCCAACCTGGCCTTGAACATTTCCAGGGTAGCAGCATCCACAGCTTCCCTGGGCAGCCTGTGCCAGTGTCTCACCACCCCCACAGTAAAGAATTTCTTCCTAATCTGAATTTGTCTTTCACTTCCAAACCATTTCCCTTATCCTATCACTACAGTCCCTGATAAAGAGTTCCTCCTCATCTTTCTTGTAGGCCCCGTTTAAGTACTGGAAGGCTGCTGTAAGATTTCAACAGAGCCTACTTTTTATCAGGCTGAACAACCCCAGCTCTCTCAGCCTGTCTTAACAGGACAGATACTCCAGTCCTCTGATTGTCTTCATGGCCCTCCTCTGAACTTGCTTCAGCAGGTTCAAGTCCTTCTTATATTGGGGGCTGAGATTTAATCTAAATATTCCGTGTCTCAAAAGATATCTTGAGGTTCAATTTGTGGCCAACTCTAAAGTACACAAGAAGCCTATCATATGTAAGACAAATATGGAAATACAAATATAAAATGAAAATGAGATCTTGGGAATGGCAAAGGAGAACAAAGTAATGGTACTAATTAAAATTAAACTACTTAAATATCAGGTTGAGGTTTCAGAAATTACAGTTGGTTTTTTTTTTGCCATCAAAGTATCTTTTACTCAATGTATTAAATTACAGGTAATGAAAGCTGCATGAAATCTTACTTTCCAGCAAAGCCATAGTTCTGCTGTTTTGTTGTTTGTTTTTTTTTTTCTTTTTTGCTGCACTGAAGTCTTGAAGACAATAGATAATATTTTCTTAGTTCACTGTTCTCCTGCAGAGAAGACAATTGGTGTAATAGCATTACCCCAAACTGGTCCCAAATCTATAATAAGATTCTAATTTTGTTGCTGTGCTTTCAGGTCATAGAGCTTTCTTGTAAGGGTAAATTGTCAGGGTCATCTTGTGCTTTGGGGAACTCAAGTTATCTTCAGTATGGTTTGAAAATTACCACTAAAGAAGATAGAGGGAAGAAAAGTGATCTTTTATATTGTACTTGGATACTATGGAACCAATCAACAAATCCAAACCACAATCTCCAACATTTCAGCCAGCTTCAAATTGCTTTCTGATTGGTTACTTTTTCATGAATTTACTTTTTCATTGACTTGCTTTCCAGCTTTTTCATCTCTCTCCCTCTTTCTTCCTCTACAGAACAAAATAGAAATGCTTATGAAAGTGCTTGTGTATTTATGCATGTTTGAATAATGCCAGCAGATTGCACTTTTTATTAAAGCAATATTTGAGGAATTCTTAGAGAATATCAAGTTATATTTAAATGACCTGTTTAAGATTTCCAAATCCTGAATAATTTTCTGAATAATCCAAAATAGACCCTAAATTTACATATTTATTGGCATTCTTAATATATTTCATTAATATAAATTATTTTCTTAACTATTTCTCATTGTTTAGCTAATAAAAAATCTTGTACAATTTGATTAGGTGTCCAGAATACAGTTCTAACTCTGGATCACTCCGTCTCTTAGAGATAAAAGGATGGACTTGTTAAATTCCTGTTATTTGGGGAGAAGCAAATTTGATATTCTGGAAAAGTTTTAATATTGCTTCCTAAGCACTGTGCAAACTCTGAGGGACTTGGTAAACATCACTTACCCAGTGAGAATGCACTGAGATGGGAGGCAGTTTTGTGACAGACAGAGCAGTCTTGGTGGCTTTTCCATACTGAAGCATTCAGAAATCTTTAGGCTACAAAGGTTGCTGCTTTACTCTGCCCAATGCTGCCAACACCAGTCTCCTGACTAATTTATAAGATCTCAGTGATCTTAAAGGTCTTTTCCAACCTAAATGTTTCTGTGATTCCTTGATTCTATGGTTCTATCTCTGCATAATTTTTCCTGGCTACCTAGTACAAGATTTTAATGCCATGTTTGACGTTAGACTCATCCAACTTGAACTTGAGCTTTAAACTGATATTTGTCTATTCACATTTATTTTTTCCATTATAAGAAAAGCATCTTCTGAATCATGGTACTACTGCAGCATATGTCTTCCTAGGATAAACCACCAAGGTGCCATATCTTCACAATATATGATTTATAAATTGCTTGACAGTTATTTCTCCCATTATTATTTATCATGTTTTACTCCTCATAAAATGAAAAAAATAAAGGTCTCTTTTCCAGTTAACAAGGTCTAATAGGAAGATGTCTCTTGATAAGTAACAGGATATGAATCAGGGTATATTGCACATTGTGAAACATTTTCCTGTACTAAAAGTGCAGCAAATAATAATTCTATCAGTTTTATTGGATATTGGTTGTTACTAGAGTTGCTCGGGCTCATGTTAAATGGATCTCTTAGAGCAGCCATCAAGCCACTACAGCTGTAAAATACACATCGCTAAGCATGCAGCAAGCCTACAGCACCTGTTTTTATGAGAAGGTAAGGGTAAGACAGAAATACATTGTAAGAAGGCTGTATCAAGCAGGGAAAATTGCCGATACAGGATATCAAAGGAGTGAGGAAAAATGCTGTAGACTTAAAGCAAGGGTGTGATTTATATTTGCAAATACCAGGAATAAAATCTTCCCTGACAGAAAAAAAGTCCATGGGAGTGTCTACAATTAAGTCCACAGAAGTGACTGCCTCCCTGCCTTTAACAAGAGTAAATGAGTAAGAATAATAATAGTGATAGTAAGAATAATAATAATAATAGAAACAATCATACTAGTTCTAGGTCTCCTGTTTGGGAGACACTCTTGGGAACTGCTCAAAGAGCTCTGACTGGACTAACGAGCAAGTTTGAACATTGTCACGTACCATCCCAGAGACTGCAGCTCTCCTTTGTCCTCTTTCCCCTGGTAGCAATCGTGAGCATAGTAATAAACCATAGAAAATCCACCCCAATGTCTGCCACAATGAACCAATGTATTCCATTCCACACATTCAATTTGAGCAGTAACTCGACCAATTTGTAGTGAGACAATTGAGGCTGGGAGGCACTTGTGTCTCAGCCTCCTCACAACAGGGAACAGCATCTCCAGGGAGTGGTTTAACACTGAATCTACTGACTACAGCAAGATCCTAGAGTGAGCAGGTCCATACCATAGGTATCTCCGTTTGGATCCAAGTTTTTATTACCTAAATTTGTTAGGCACAACTTACATCTGATAAGCATAATGACACAGATATTAGTCCAAGATCTATTCTGATATTCATTGTTAAGGGCAAGAAGTGGGCTCAAGCATTCATCCATAGTTATTTGTGATGTTTAATAGTTAGCATGCTCTCTTTGGAATATTGATACATGGAAAGTAGTATATTCCCCTATGATGTCTACAGGTGATTTGGAGGAAAGTAAAGACACAGACTATTTTTGCTAGGCATTACAGACAAGGGGACATTTCTTTGAGGTACAAAGAAAGTTTAGCCATCTAAATCTAGGATTAGATAAAGTTCTCTAGACCATTTTATTTATTGGGATAGATTTAGACTTCCTAAGTAATTTCTTAAAAATAAAAAACCTTACCTAAAAGACAGAGTATGTAAGTCAGTAAATGGTTGATACAGCTTGTTCCCTGCTTTAGGGGCTGCCTGATGTTGTTAGCCTCTGGATGTAGTTTTTCTGTTGTATGGGCCCAGCATGGCGTGGGTTAAGTGTCTCAAAGCAGGTGATTCTCAGGAGTGACCCGTCAGTGGCAGGAGCAGCCCTTGTGCTGGAGAGCATGTCTGGACTTACCTAGGAGAGGCGTGTGTCCAGGCCTGCTACCTACCCCACCTCATGATACAGATGAGGGGCGTGTCGAGGCCTGCTGCATGCCCTATCACCTGATACAGTCAAGGGGCTGGGACAGAAAGTTTAAATATCCCCACTAAAGCCTGAGATTGCGTGTTCACCCACCATCTTCCAAACTGGGCTGAACAAAGAAACGCATGCTGATACACCAGAGGCCTTGGAGGTCTATCTTTCATCTTTTCTACTTCTCTTGTAACTATTTCTCTCTTCTTTTCTCTCTTTCTGTCATTTTCTCTTGTTATCTTTTCCTTTTTCTCCTTGCAACTCATGCTGCTGCAGTGGGCTGTAGCTGGTGGTTTTGGTTTTGGGTTTTGGTTTTTAATAGGGCAGCATCAGGCTCTATGTTTTTTCTCAGTTCTGTTAATCAAATTGTTACAGTGTTGCTAAGTTGCATAGTGTTCCGGTAACTTTGGGCCATTTAGGTTTCTTGTAGGTGCTCTGTGCCGTACAGGCTGTTTAAAAGTTTGAATCCAGTGTTTTCAGGGCATGTAGCTTGTTTAGTATAAGTATTTTTACACCCTCTTCCTGAGTGATTTGTATCACTCTGTCACCATGCTGGGATAAAAGAGCTCATTTTTAAAGGAAGCCATGACATGTGGTCACATTTTAACAATAAAAAGTTTGCCACTCTTGTAATTTGAAAGTTTTTGATAATGGGGATACTCTCTAGTACAATTCATTTAATAAAGTCATCTCCACCCACTCACGAATCAGCCTTAGACAGAGTGTGTTGACAGATAGTTTACAAAACAAGAATTACTCTAAGTACACTTGCTGGGAAAAAGTGAATTATCCTTTTACTTTTCAGCTCTTTTTCCACACCTATATAGTAGGGCACAATGTGAGGGGGAGACTAAAGGCAGTAAAGCCCCAGTGCAGGCATCAGGAGCCTATATTACATATCATATAGAAGAAAGAACAAAATAAACCCACTCAATAATATGTGATCTAATGTATCCAGCCTGTTTAATGTGGAGTTTCCAGGTCCTCTTCTGACAGTAGCTGGCTACTGCTGCAAAGATGATGCTGGCCTTGTTGAGGAAGGAGAGTCAATCCCCACTGCTTTTCCTGTGTTGTCCTCATTTGTGCTTCAGAGACATACAGGGAATATGTCCAAGACCAGTCTAACACTGCAGCTCTCAGAGCAAAATCAGACATACTCAATAGAAAAATCTGAAGGTTTATACACCAGCACAATGAGCAAGAGATCTTGAACTGAGGCATTGGTGTTTTATACAACACATCCATAAATTAATTTCAGACAAAAGAGAAAGAGAAGGAACAAGAAACAAGGAGTCAGGAGAGTTGCTTTTTATTCTCTTACCTCTTGTAGACTTTTTCTGTGAGTTAAGCAAGACATTTTATTTCTTTGTGTCTTTTTCTAGCTCACCTCTCTTTCTTTGGCCTCTGTAGACTGAGTTGACCCATCTCTAGGCTGTGTCTGATTATGAAATATTAAATTTAGCCCAACAGCAGCTACAGTCTCTAGATACCGCTGCAATAAAATGTCTACCCATTTTCACATTGTGCTTAGATTAAGAATCAAGTTGTCTTCAGTCCAATTGTCCAGTAGTATTATATGCCCATTTTTTGACTTCTAGAAAAAGTTCTGTATCACACTGCTATTGAACCAGATTCAGTCAAATAAAAGAAGATTCTTTTTTCATCTCATAAAAGATATATCATCCCAGGCATGAGGTCTGCAGGACACACATTACTGTGAGAGACTTAAAGAGCTCATTCTGTTTGATTTATTAAAGACAAGGTTAAGAGGTGACTTGATTGCAGAGTTTAAACACACTGGGGGGAATAGAGATGGGGGCAAACTCTGTAGCCAGCTAGAAACAAGCAGCAATGGCTGGGAGCTAGATTCAATTATAGTTAAAGCCTATTCATATTTTAAAGGAGGTTCAGAATTTTCAGCAGTGCTGCACCACTGCAGTGTACCAACACAAAAACTCCTCCTTCTCTTGTCTCCTTTCTAACAAGGTTGGATACTTTCTTCTTGCAGATGACTTATCACAGAGTCACAGAATATTAGGAGTTGGAATGGACCTCGAAAGATCATCCAGTCCAACCCCTACCAGAGCAGGATCAGCTAGACTAGGTCATACAGGAATGCATCCAGGCGGGTCTTGATTTTCTCCAGAGAAGGAGACTTTTAACACAAGATACGGAGATAAATGAAACTCTATAGCCAGTGTTACTCTAGAGGAGGTCTGATTACTTAATTTTACCTTAAAATCTAAAAATATTGTGTATTATTTTGTCTACATATTATGTGCATATGAGACTGCAGTAATGAGAAAAATACTGAAGCAGATTACATGTCTGTTGGCACCTCTATTTCTTAATCTTTGAGGCTTAGAGTCCAAAACTGTGCCTCTGTGAGACTGAAGATTTTGCTTTGAGGGAGGTATCTGCAAGTCTTAGAAAGCAGATCTACAGACTGTGAAGAAACTTACTCTGACGAGTTATATATAATGGATGATTGTGATTTCCTTTCAGTGACAAACCAGCAGCTTGCTTTATATAAGCACAATGGTTCATAAAACACCTTTTGATGACTGCTTTATCTGATAACTACAATTACTTACAATAGGAAATGGAGTGCAATGTGTTTCCATGTTAAGAGAACTCACCAGGTCCAGAGATCATCTACATTACCTTTAAAATGCTCTACTTCTCTTTCTTTTCTTGTGTTTCATGCCTCTGAATATCTGAAAAGGTGTAGGGGGGTGAGAACAGGCAAGTAAAGATAGTCTTCTGCAGAATCTGTCACAAAGCACAAAATAAAAAGAAAAAAGGTAAAAATATTGGTTTTTTTCATAAAATACTTAATGTTGCTACCTAATTGCCTCTATAATTTTAATTTTCTTTTTTTACCAATATGCATGACACCACATGGAATTGACCAGATACAAGTGAGTGTCTTTTTGACTTTTATTTGGTTGATTAGGTTTTCTCTGGGTGACTGATGACTGTCATTGATTTTAAAGTGACTCTGATGATGATGTATGTGTGATATGTGGCTTGATTTTCAAAAGCACTTCTTATTGGCCTCAATCTAAGTAATGCAGGTCAGTAATATAATAGCAGTGAGAGTAAAATTAAGACACTGATGAGTAAATAAAAGAAAAAAGTCCATCTACTATAGATTTTGGGATATTTTTTCAGGGAATACTCAGAAAGCATCTCTTATTCAGAACAGACTATAGCATTTGACCTATGAAAATTAGGACCAGTCAGCAGTTCTCCAATTATAATTCTCCAAACAATGAAGGTGATACCTGAAATAGTCAATCTTGAAAATATGTGCAGACATGGAGATGAAAGAAAAAGGAAGATAACACGCTCAAAATACATGTTAAATTTTACTTCAGTAATAAGCAGGGCTTGCAGTGATATGCTCACAGAGCTGAATTCACCTTGCATAAATTTGAGTGAAATTACATTATTCAGAGGCCATGGTACTCTGAAGGATGGCTAGATTTGATAATTATTTTAACAACCTGCTACTTTCTAGCACAAAATGAAAGAAATTGTCTTGCTGAGAGTATATGTCATGGTTAAGGCCCAGTGCATAACTGAGCACCA
>NW_010173956.1:0-44800 GCF_000695765.1 Mesitornis unicolor
CAACTCCTAATATTCTGTGATTCTGTGTAAAAACAACTGAACAAAAGTTCTGATGCAAACTACAGAGCCCAAGTAATCTTTTATATTTCTTTTCCCATTCCCTTATTTGATAGCACTGACTGGCCACTCAATTTCTATTACTAGACTTCATATCTTTTGCAAATAAGTAAAAATGTATTAAAATAAAATTACCAAGATGAGATCAGTTGCTGTACAGCTATACTTTCACCTGCGAACTCTGGACTTCTGATTTTGCATAAGACAAAAGGTGTCAATCTAGAAATTCCAAAAGCTCAAAATTATGCCCTTTTGAGAGGAAACTGGGCATTTCATTGTCAAAAACACATGCACAAACAAGTGCTGAATGCACTTTCTATTTTCACCAGTGCATGTAATTTGAAAACTGTTAAGGCTTGTCACTTTCCTCAGAAGCTCAAGTGTCCAAGAAATGCACAGCGTAGCAAAAAGACAGACAATAATTATATCACTGCAGAAATACAAAAGAACAGTGTGACTTTCTTTATGCTTCTGTTGGTATGGAAAGAACAGAAATAGAATAACCTGAAAAGAGTCTTGATAAGAGAAACTGTCAAAAAACCCCACAGTTCATAATTCTTGGGAGTTTCTGTTCATAATAGTGTAGAAAAGTTTGAGCACTTGTAAGAATATTATGTTTGTAAAGCTATAGTACACCATTAATATCTTATGCCCTTCATACCACCTCTGGCATTTCTCTGAACAGTTTCACATGAGATACATGTCAGGCACCCATAGCTATACTGATAAAAAACATACAAATTGAGGAATGGGTTGTGCTGATAAAGCCTCATGTAATCGTGAGCTAAAATAACTTCTGTTGTTGGAGGAAGAAAAGTTGAGCTACAAAACACCACTGTCCAGTTCTTATGAAGTACCCTGCATATTTACAAGTGGCCTTTCTTGCACATTCAAGAATCATAGCATAGACACCAGCAAGTAAAGCTTGGTACATATGAAAACAACGTGTAGAGCAGAAATTGGTGTCAATGGATCAAGTCTACAGGTTAAGCCACGGAGCATGAAGGTACTTAACAATATATATGCACCTTGAACTATTTGCAATATGACCTTAAAAAGAGAACTTAAATACTTCCAATGTATCTTTGCTAGGGAAGTTTGGGATATTCTTTATTTTCAGGCCATATACAGTTTATGAATAGTAGATATGCTGAGTATGTCAAACAAGTAAATCACAAGTGCTTAAGACCTCTAGAAATACACTGTTAATAGGTTACAGAATATGTTTATCTACTGGAATATTTGTAAAACTATGGAAATCCATAGATTATATAGATCCAAAACACTATTTACTCTTAGTGTATTTTACCTTAAAAAAATCCTCCAGCTTATAACAGATTTTATTTTAAAGCACTGCTTCCATATTCTGCTATAAATCAAAGTGTTTCCATTTTTCGTCAATAGAAAAAAAGTCATGATATCAGATTAGTAATATTAATGTTGTCGACTCCGGAATAAGCTATCCTTTCTTTTTTTTTTTTACTGCACTGCTCCTAATTTATAATTTACCTTACAGCGACAGTACCTACTGCTATAAATTATTTCAGACAAAGGGTTAAATTATACCATTAATTTATAAGGACAATTAAACTAAAATCGACAGGGAATTCTACAAACTAATGTTATAGTATAAGCCAAAATTTAGACAATAAAAAGTGACAGTACATGGTGTATTTCAATTTCTCATAACAAAGTAGAAAATAAACCTATATCACAACCATGTCATTAGTTATAGGTAATAAACGTAAATGATCTTGAATATACAAAACATGTAAGCACTGTACACTTATTAGATCAGGCTCTCTCGCTCCTAAATCATAGTTCATTCACAGTCTTTTGCCTATGCAGTTCCTGTTACAGGAAGTTCATGGAATATCCCTATACTAAAATCATCACCTGCTCCTGTGTCTCTCCTCCTTTTCATTGTACCAATTCCTGACATTAGGGGAGGCAACTGATCTCCATTTCATCCTATGGGTTTTGCGCAGAGCTCTTCAGAGCTCTGATAAGGCTTGCATAAATTGCTACCATGAAAGAGTTATGATATTGTAACTTGAATTCATTCTTAGGATCTCAGTTTTCATATGTTTGTCTTCTGAATGCACGTTCACACATATATCCTCATATTCCAATCATATGATACCAAACTGGGACAGCTCCTTACAACCTCTGCTGAAGCAAAGGTATCAGTGGTCTTACAGTACAAAGCTGTCACTCTTAGTTAACTACAGATAATGAAGCATCAAGATATTTCAACAACATGTGGTCATGCAACCTTGTGATGAATGTCTCATTCTGGCAGAAGGTGCCTACTGTTTGCATTTCCTACCATATTGAGTACTGTCTATACAGTATTAGAGCCTCATCCCACAGTTCTTCTATAGACAGAACAGCTACGTATACCAAAGTAAGGGCTATATGACTGGACTGAATGTCTATCTATTGATCTGGAAAACTGGCTTCTAAAATTCCATGAAGAGAAAACACAGTTTCTTCCTGCTTTTCTCCGATTCACAGATCGAACTCTGTTATTTTTTGAACAGGTAAAGGTGTTAAGCTTCAATGAATCAGTCCTCGAATTAAAAACAAAACAAAACAAACAAGTGATTTCTAACTTCAAGTGTCAAACACTCATTCTCAGCAGTGGTGCTTTCTTGGATTATTCTTGGCTTTTCTGTATTCACTAATATTATAGAGCCCACAGCCTGTATTAACAACTAGTCTTTGTTTGAATTAGCTTGGTTACTTCAAATTATTCACCACTTCTATGTATCTTTAAGCATTCCCAGTATATTTGGTTTGTTTGGTATTTTTTTCAGATCTGATACTAATCCAGAGATGGCAGTACAGAAAGGATTCTTTTAACTGCAGATTGTATGATCCTTACACCCCACCTTAGCATGTGCTAGATAGAGAGAACTTAGTTTAAATCTCATCAAATTAATATTATTAGTGAGAATACTTAAAACTGAGTCTTAATCCCAGAAAACTTAGAAACATCACTTATGGAAATAAATACATGAAATGAACTTCAAAAAGAACATACATTCTAGCTTGTCTTCAGGTCTTCCTCTTTCTAGCAGTGACAAGTAGCAAACAATATCTTTCAGCTGGATCATGTCTGGTGAATGTAAGTTGGCAGGAGTAGGAGGTCGAGACGTAGAGGTACCTTTGTTAAGTCTCAGACCTGAAAATAAAACATAGCTTATGATATTTTTAACATATGATATAAGCAGAAAGTTAAAACATAACTCTTGCACACATGCATCTTTGTTTCATGTAAATCTCAGGTGCCTTCTTAATTTAAATATGAATGTTTTTGAAAACTCAAGTTCATAGTTTATCCACCAAAACGTAGTATTAAAATGTTAGTGAGGTTTTAAAACATTATATGGATAAAGCAAACTATAGAAAATAAAATCAATTATGGGAGTGGCAAAATCCTTTTTTTGTTTTATGTTGATCTAATGTCATTTGACTAAAAAAAAAACAAAGGTGAATTTTTTTTTCTATTACATTACTCATTAATTTAGGTATTAAAGCAACCTCTGCCCAAGACTGCATCCACCCACTTCCTTGTGCTTCATCTAACTTACAGATTGACATCAGCTACACTAATTGAAGATGCTTTGGTGTCAAGGAAAATTCTGATAATATCCAAATGTTTAGTCTTCCCAAAAACGCAGCCAGATGGGTGTCAGAGCAACATTCATTTAAAATATGGAAGCCTTGGCCACCAAACAGTACAAAAATAAACACTAGATTTAAATAATAGTCATAATAATTGCTCAAACACTGTGATCAAGAGCAATTTCAGTGTACCGCCTGGAATACAAGTTTCAACACTGCCAAACTTTTTGTTTCTAGAGAACATCAATATGAGTGGTCCTGATGATATTACTGGAATCTGAAGGATCAATAGAGAAAAAAAAAAGGACGGACAGAGGAACACAGGCAAAGCAATAATAAAACTTTCTTTACAAGTTTGTCACATTTCTCACAGACTTTTGTGATAGTGAAGATACAACCCTTCAAAAGTATTTACTGTTCTTAAACACTTTCTACAACGAATTCAGTACAGATTCCTCATTGCACACATAATCTGCATACATAATTTCTCTCACCCATTTGTCTTGGACAAATTAATTACTGTAGCAAATGGAAACAGAATTCTGGTGGTGTCTCCCTCCCCCCATTTTTATCTTGAAAAGCTTCATTACAACCTGAAGACATTTTCAAAGGTCTATTGAAGTATGTAAATTAGAAAAAAAAAACAACTAAGTAAATAAGAGCAAATTAGCATACAGAAAGTGTATCTGTCAATCAAGTTCATGTTCATGGTTTCAGGCAGATAATAAATACTGAAAGTAAACATTTAAATTAATAAAAAGATTTAATTGGGCAATGTTTTACTAACTGAGCTTATCCATTGCTTGAATGCCCTTAATGATCAGCTGCAAGGTACAGGTTAAAGCATTACTTCTTGATCAGAGGTGGAAGAGGGGTGGGTGCAATGAGCTCTGACTTAGAGATGACTTGGTGCTGCTGCTTACCTGGCATCTGTTTCCATCTCTCTTCAGACACCTTAACTGAAAATACAATTTATAAACAGACATGAGTGGACCAAGAAACAGTGAGTAAAACAAACACATATCAGAGAGATTTATGAACCCTGCTACTTTCCTTGTGACCTTCTCTAGCTTCCATGTACCTTTCCATTTTCCAGAAGAATGTCAAATGTTTCTGGAAAACTTATTTGCCAGCATGGCCAGGTTTTTTCACTATTGGTAACACTTAAATATTACCAGATATCCTAAAACGAAGGTTTCCCTAATTTTCATTTGCACATCGAATTGTACCAATGCACTTTTTTCCCCTTTAATGTTACAAATTATAAAGATGTAACATCTAGTTGAAATCTCATGCAACTGAATTACAGTATGAACAGTATATTTTCAAGCACAAATAACTGTTACATGAGGTGAACATTTCTCTCTGAACACTCTTTGAGTACATCAATTTATCAAACAATCCTTCTGCTATTACACTAAATACCTATAGAAGACTATTAATCTGGTCTCATATTACACTATTTCTAATGTCCTTACTAACAGCAAAATATGAAAATTAACTACAAACTGGGAAAAGCGAGTGAAAGAAAAAATTTAGGAGGTATCATTAGAGTAAGAAACAGCATACAGTTTAAACAACAATAACTGTTGTTGTCGTTGTTGTTATTATTATTATTATTTTACCACTCATAAGAATAAAATTTATCAGAGAGAGTTAGGGTGAAATTGAAGAAAACTGAGTACAGCCTAGACTGGGCAGAATTTATCTGTAAATCTGACAGTGACATTAAACCAGCTGTTATCATCTCTACATATGAAGTGTCAAACCCATAGAAATACAAGTCCAGAAAGATAACAGATGTTGGGTTTATTTTTTAAATAGTAGTACTCAGACAACATGTCTGAATGTAAAAACACAGCATAATAAATAAATATGCACCACTAAATGGTAGCTGCTATTGGATTTATCAGGTAAAAGATGTTAAGTGTAAAAGATTAAAAAATTTGGTGGCTAGTACAGTGCATGTTTATTGCCGATGCTATTCTTGAAAACATTACAAAAACATCAATGAAAATGTAAAAGTAATAAAAGTAGAAATTAAATACCTGAAAAATTCAACGGAAATTAAAAAAAATTATATATCAAGAATCATATCCTCGATGTGGTAAGCAAGCTTTGCTAGCAGAAAAAAGATTTTTCAGTTAAGTCTAATTACAGTTAATGACCATAATATATATAATTATAATATAATAGAAGACAATAATGTAATACATTTTTTGCTTGTTTCTTTGTTTGTTCGATGGGGTTTTTTGCCAGGAAATATAAAGCTAGGAAGTGGAAATAACTGTAAACTTAAATAAAGAAAAATAACTGAAAACCATCTATTTAACATAGTTGAGAATAGCATACACTACAAAGAAAAAAGAGGTTAGACTCAGTAGGTGATATCTGAAAGTCTATAATTCATATTGTATGTTAAGGCATTTGTGGAAAGCTAGAGTTTGATATCTGCAAGAAAAGCTAACATTTCAGATAGTAGTGCTTGTACTGAATTCACAACTTCTGGATGAGTTGCAATTTGGAGACACCTAATCTTCATATAAAGAATTCAAGCAATTATGTACCCATCAAACCATTTGGCAACTTGCTTTAAGCACTTGATTATCCCAGCTGTTCAAAACAGGCAATTTATTTCATTAAATTAGTGTAGCTTCTGCTTTTAGCTACTGGATTTTCATCAAGTTCCCAATTTGCTAAAGTGCTAAACTAAATATGTGAAATTAGGAAGGTAATCTTAAATTTATTCTGCAAACTTTATTCAATTTTTTTATAAAATTTCATAAATTGATAGGTTTTAACACTATTTTGCATGGAAATATTTTAGCATGTTATGTCCTCTGAACTCAAAAGCACTTTTCATAAAACTGTTCAATTTAGCATGAAAATTTCAAACTGCACTAAAGATCCTTACTTTGGGAAAAGGATTACCACTAGCACTTACAGGACATTTAAAATATCAGTAGCTGATAAGAATGTAGGATTACTAATAGCATCACATCTAAACAATTAAAAGAAGCAGCAGTAACTGGGCATAGAAACTGCAAAGCATCAAAAAAAAAGGAATCTCCTGCATGATGCTCTGAAGGTTTCTAAGTGTTTACACAGTAGAGTAGGCAGCAAGATCATGTAACCATAGCAATCTGATTAGCATTAATGTGACAAAAACTGTCCACTTGGTGTCTCAGCTGCATCACTATCGTGAATTTAAAAGATAAAATCATTTAATTTTCACTTTTTTTCCACTATATTTCTTGTCCATGATTGACTTAGTTTCTGCAGTTTCATAAATATCGTAACGAAAAGGAAATACACAGTTTAGAATTCCATATACTTACACCTATTAGAAGTAAAATAGCAGGGGGAGAGAACCTTCAGCTCTTATATTACTGTGATTTTATTACTTACCTCCAGAGAGGTTCTGGGGTTTGTTTTTTATTAATGGGCTGCAGTGAGAGATTTTGTTGCTAAATGATGTAAAAAGATGCTCAATGAAATCATCTGGTAGCTCTGCCTCCAGAAAAGTCTTCATGAACAGCTTGAAACCCTCTAAATCAATTGTCTAGGGTGGGAAGAAAAACAACAAAACTTTAGACTGTCTTTGAAAATACTGATTTCTGAAGATGTAGGCTAGCATACCTATTCATAAAAGTGACTGATTAGTGCATTAAGAATTACTTTGAAAACTCACAGTATTGCTACAGTAGCCCAGGGTTCAGTGTAAGATAGCCCAGAGTAAACTCAGAGCGTTTGTATCAGGATCTCAAAATTAAGTTTCATGCTTTCCAGTTTGATGAGAATAAGGCTTAATAGCACATACAAAAGTGCAACCAAAGAAAACTGTGGAGCTCGCAGAGACATACCTAGCAAGTCTTAGCTTTTCCCCTACTTAGGCAGACAACAAGCAGAGGATTTTTGGATGTCTAATTCAGGGAATTGAAGGCCACCTGTCTTTTCTCAGGTGACATGTCCTGCTGGTATTTGTCAAAGAGAAAGAATATTTGTCATGTAGTTTGATTTTATTTTGCTTTTGCCAGCAAGGTAAGAGCTGTTTAATGAAACATCATTGATGATTTCTCATGGTAAGCAGTATTGTCTGTTTTAAGTAATAAAATGAATCATAGAATCACAGAATATCTCAAGTTGGAAGGGATCCATAAGGATTGAGCACAAGTCCCTGCTCCTTGCAGGACTACTAAACTATATGACTAAGTGCCGTCCAGATGCTACTTGAAATCTGACAGGCTTGGTGCTGTGACCACTGTCCTGGGGAGGCTATTCTAGTGACTGACCGCCTTTTCAGTAAAGAACCTTTTCCTAATGTCCAATCTGAATTTCTCCTGACACAGTTTTATACCATTTCCTTGTGCCTTACAAGGGTCTCACCAGAGAGAGGAGATCAGCACCTCCCCCTCCACTGCCCCCCTTGCATAAGTTGCAGAGTGCCATCAGGTCCCAGCAAAGTAAAGCATTATGATCCCATTTTATCCTGCTAATACAGAATCACTAAAGAAAAAAGGTGTCCTGAAACATAAAGAGATCTTAAGACAATTTCAGTTTTATCTCAGAAATAACTGTGACACAACTACATACTTATAAATGATGCTACTCTGTTACGTATGTGATTTTAAAATTATCACTCAATCTGTGAAACATAGTGTCATTGTCTTTGTTTCTAGACCAAACAGGACAGCAACTTTTCACCATTAAATAATTAAGGAATAAAGTCATGTTATACCACAAAATTGACTAGGAGAAAATTCCCATGCTTCAGGAAAACTCCATTTCTCCATAGAAAAGCCTACTGCAAATCTTTTAGTTCAGTGAAGTGAATACAGCACTAGGAGGGAAAAGACTAGCAAGAAATTACCTTGAAACCATGCCAGAAAAAGAAAATTGAAACTAAGTTTTCAAAGTGCCTCAGTGACTTTGGAATCTAAATCACAGTATAAATAGTTTTTACAATTTTATAATTTTTCAACACTTTGGAGCAGTGATTTCTCTCCCCCTGCCTTTCTTTTGTCTATATTTATTTATTTGTTTGTTTGTTTATAAGATGTAGAAATTTTATGTTCATATGAAGTAAGGTGTTTTCCATTAAGGCCAAGACCTAACTGCCTGAGGATATTGTTTTAAATGTGTATCACTATCCTTACTAGGGACTAACAACACAGATTGCAAAATCTGACTGATCTTGTGCAAGCCATTATTACTAGGAATGCAAACTTGGCAAGAGACTATGTATGCTGAGCTTCTAATCTAGCGCACCTCATTTGAGAAATAATGTCAGTGAAACCAGTAAAACTCTTACCTATTGAGCAGAGACTGAAAAAAAATTACCTCCACAAGGCTCAAGTTGGGCATAAAATGGAAATAATCAACTTGGACATAGACTAACTATCTTTGCCTCATCATAAAGTTTCAGTCAACCTCTTCTACTTTGGCAAATCATACACTTATTTATGCCACAAACTTTGTTTTTCCTCAATAATAAAGTCACTGGCATTTAATTCACTGTTTATTTAACTATGAAAGCACAATGGCAAAAGGATCGGTAACAGCATACAAGTAAACCGGTCATAGTTCACACTATATTAACATATTTTCTATGTGCAAGCATAACAAATACATTAATCACTAAGTCAACTGACTTTAACAACAAGAAATTGCTTTCTTAAATTGTTCATTAATGAAATGTATCATAGCTATTTCATTAAATTACATACAAAGAGGAAGAACCAAGTGTAAAAGGAAAACAGAACAACAAATTATAACCCCATTTAAATTAAGGTTTATGGATGGACATATAAAATCTCTGTATTACATAAAGCTTTATTTTATTTATCTTGCCTGGATATTTTATTAATCTACTGCCAAAAATATTCCTTGAGTTTACAGCTATCTTGGATTTTTTTAAACTGCTGCCTGAGTTACATTGGTCCACCAATCTACCAGCAACAACTAAATACCTAATGCTACATTTTTTCCATTTATAGGCTCAGAAATATACCCGGGTAGAGATGTGGATTAATAAATAAGGTTAAAATTATATGTTTGTTTCTTCCTGAAGACTCTCATCTCAAAGATGTTCAAACTTTTCAAGATTTTCAATGATGGCCATTTCCCCAGTGTCATAAGCAAGTGTTCCAAATTGCTTTGTATTTTCTGGCCAGGAAAGACAACAGATATCAAAAGTAACACATGACTTGGCTTTCTTATATTTGACACCCTGACTGCCACTAATTAAGGTGCTCAGGAAAAAAGAAAGTGGATGGTTGTTCTATAAAGTTGGTTTACAGTCAGATTTCTTCAGCTGGAAATGCTTCATCCTCTCCTCTCACTTGCTCTGTGACCTGTATTCTCCAGCAGAGCAGCAACATTCACACAACCAGAGTTCAGATGTTGCAAATCCAAAAGCTTTCAAATGATGTGCTGAAAATTAGTTAGCTGGTGACTTGAATACACATCAGAAATGTTTATAATAGCCCAAAACACAGATGCAAAATGACATTTTGTATCAAACTAATGCGCAACAACAGTCCTTGTCTATATGAGAAAAATCCACAAAATCCATGATTCTAATACTCCATAGCTGGAAAACATCTTCAAGAGGACTTAACATACTTCAGTATAGATTATCCTATTAGAAATGAGCTCTAAATTAATGCAGTCATTTCTGGAAATTTGTTTTTGTAAATGTATATACAGTAAATAACAACTGAGCGACACTATAGCAGATCTAGGAGTAGCTTAGATTGTTCATCTAGCTTTCCAATGAAAAAGGTCAGAGTTTACAAAAAAGGGTCCCTTTAAATTATTCCCAGTGCTTTCTTTATCATCTCTCTCTCACTGTAATACACATATGCCATTATAGAACTGTAGAAAAATGGAATACTTTCTTAAAAGAATTCCTGTGAGGACCACTGTTGAAAACTTACATAAGTTAGGGTATTATCACCAAGTAAAGGTTTTAGTATTGAGTATGGTTCATTTACAACAGAACACTTAAAGATATTTGCACAGCTTAATTTAAAGTAAATTTCACAGAAGAGAGAACACCACAAAATACTATGAGCATTTATCTCTTCTGCAATTACATAGTATTATTCTTTTTTCCTCATGGAACTTTACCATTCTAAAATATGAAGATGTTTCAGTAAGTAGCTACCCTTCCTCCAATTAATAGCATTTCCCTCCAACCCCAGTTATTTTTCAAAGGAACCACACAATGGTTGTCTTTTGGCAACCAAAAAGACAGAAAGAGGAAAGCAGAGGACATTAATCTTCCGCACTAAAACCTCTGCTATGTAAATCTCACTATCTTCCTTATAAATCTCACTGGCATATCAGAATTTCTCAGATGAAAAGTTCAATAAAATTTGGTATGGTTTGAAAATAATTTATTTCTATTAATGAATTCACAAACACTAATTAAAGAGTTCAGACCAATAATATCAGAATAATACATAAGCCATAATGGTGGATGCTGTTTTCCTAAGCATGCAGACTAATTGCTTAATTTTCAACAGTTGCTTGGCTTCCAGAAGCTCCAGTTGAATTCAAATGAACCCGAGAAAGAATGATTTAGCATTTCAGACAGCATTTTCCATGACATTTCCCAAGTGAGGGGATGAGAGCATGAGAGGATGTGCCAAACTGACTACAATTAACCTGGCACATGAATTAATTCATTCCATTTCACAAGAGACTATCAGGGCATAGGAAGATTATAATCAAAATTTTAGGGATCGCAGGAAAATTTTCAACGTAACAAGGAAATACATAAAGACACAGTTGAAGTAGCCAACAGTTGTTGAGAGGAACATGAAAAAACTTTTAAATCATTTGGCCTAAATATTCAGGGAGTTGTGGGATGGTGGGAAGCGGAAGGAATACCATTTCCTTCTGAAAGCACCGAAAAAGAGACAGATTTTTTCCACCTTTTGGAAAAAAAAAAAAAATCTGGTAAAGATGCCTCCCCCCCATCCTCAGTGCAGGTTAGCTAGGCTGAATTCCTTTGTTTACCTAGGGAAATTCAAACTTGTATCTCTTTCTCTAGAAAGTATCCAAAAATCAGAAAACAGCTGAGGCTAAAAAAAAGGGTTTCTGTATGTCTATGCCAGAAAAATGATTAAATATTTACTTATAAAACTTTTACTGAACAAATTACTGAAATAGCCCTTTGAAAGAGGATATGACCTGAACATGTTTAAGAGATCAGGCTAGTCAGGGAGATGTATCAAAACAGACACCAAAATGTTTCAGCTGTTAAGGCATTACTTCTGGACACATGGAAAAATTTAAGTTACTTAGCTTCATTTTATAGATAATGGCTGAAACAACTCTTTTATTTCTTCCATTTTTTTAAATTGCCATGCCAGAGTTGGGCAGATGTAACCCATTTTGCATCTAAGCCTATCCTATAAGAAAACAAAATTATGTATTGCATATATATAAATATATTTTTGTATACAGACTATTATATGCACTATTATTTATTAAATGAAATTATAGATTGGAGAGGTCATTCAGTGCCTCTGGGACTATAACTTGTCATCTCACATGCTGCATATATTTTACAATTAAATTCTGGCAAATATGCATTAGTCCAAAACACTTAACAGTTTTGGTTTTTTTTAATGTTAATGCAATGGAGGTACTACATACAAAAAGTTCCACCTGTGCAAATAATTCTCCATTACTTTCTTATGTTTAAGAATAGCAGAAGCGGTTTTTGTAACAGTGAAACAAGACAGACTAATCTGTCTTATTTCCAGATACTATGAGAATATTCCTGCTACAATGTCTGACTAAGCAAATATACAGATTTGCCTTGAACTTCAGTTTCAGCCAAATCTGTCTTGTTGAAGAACCCATACCCAACCAACGTGTTGTGGTGAAAATTTTTCTGAAGCTTATGGCATCCTTCATTTTACAAGTAAGCTACAAACAAACAATTAAGATTTGCTCTGCCAACTCCCATTAGTTTGAAGAAAATTCCTTCCCTCAAATAGCCCTTTAATAATCAGGATAAAGTAATGTAAAAAAATAGAAATAATTACGCCAAGTATTACCCTCATAAAAATATTCTTGGAATAAGATAATAAAGTACTAGTTGGTCAAGGAATTCTGCTACTATGTCTTGTAGATATTGTAAAATATAAGGTTATAAAACTAAAACAATACTAGCTATATGGATATACAGAGTGGCAGCTGCAAAAGGTAATACTATATAGCACCTGTTTTGTCTAAACTAAAAATCTGGAGTGAGATGATGCTATTTATGGACAGACTGGAGTATGCAGGGAGGTAATACCAGCGATCATCAGTCCAAAGGTCTTGTTAGCACCTCTGTCCCCACTCTATCTCTGCTCCTTAATTCTTTTCCTCCATTCTGGTAGCAGCCAAGGAGACATCACTGACTGGGTACATGTGTATGGGGTGGGGAGGAAGGTTAAAAATGAGCTACAGACCCCAGATTTGGACTCTGGAGAGATTTCAGCCATATCCAAAGGAAACCTATTGGCAGCAGCTGCCAGACAGTATTAAGGAAAATGGTGATGGCACAGCCAATCAATTTTTTGAGTTATAAGGAATAATCTTCACTCAGAGGAAGAACTGAGGTAAGTTCTAAAAGAAAGTCCCTTCATAGAACATTGTATTTCCCTCTTTCCCAGCTGCTGAAAGCTCCTAGGAAACTCCTTAATGTCTTTCATCAAGCATTCTGAAAAGTTTTCCTATTTTTCTAACATAATACATTTATAAAGCCAATTGTGTAGAAAAGTATTTAGCCTGGGCTTTTAATATCCTTCTCCATCTGAGGAATCTGATCACCAGTGTATCCTTTTCAACATACCACAGGAAACCCTATGACAGAACAGTAAGAACTCATTAAAAAATATATACAAACAAATGACAATCATTGAACTAGAAAAATACATTACTAAGGAATCTTGACTGGAAAGAGTTGAAAATCACCAAGAGATGAAAGTCCTGACAACTAACAAGATACATCAATTACAGTTTTCAAGATGACACTGATCACATTCACTAAAGAATTATCTGTTTTGTAGTGAAAATCTGCCTCAGTGGGAGCTGAGGAATCATGTGCATGAGATCCATAGGAATTATAAGCAAGAACACAGAGGAAATTATCAGCCAACAATTTGGCACATTATCAGCAATTTCCACTGGTGTCTAACAAGATATGAAGCATTCATACAGCTACTGGATCCCCCGCACCAATTAAGCTTTTTTCCCCCTGTTGGTAAGCAGAAGTTAATAACCCTTAAATTATGCATTTCAGGCTGGGGTGTCCCTAACTATGAATATGGTTATAGGTAAGGCAATCCTGCTGCGGGAACTTATCCCCTGTTCCTCCATCCCACTGAGCAGAACTGATACATGGGAAACACTATACTGTAAGTATTCAAATTCTTCCTTTCTCCTACTGCTGTTAAGCTGTGCAATTATATAATTTGCTCTTCTGCTTAACTGATGGTACACAGAAATGTAAGATCAAGAAAAATTCAGGTATGCACATTGTGAAGATTTATGCATTTATGTGTATGTTATGTGCCAACGGACACAGAACTCTCCGTGGTATAGACATCACAACTCAGTTGACACCAAGATTACACAGAACATGGTTTCTCAGTGGAAAAATAGGTTATATAGAAGTAAAGAAAATGTTTCATCCTTTATTGTATCCTAAAGAATACTATTCAGAGGTTTTAACTATGCTATGTAATATTTCAACTCCTACCATATTAAGACATTTGAAAAGAACAAAGAGTCTATTCAGAAAAGATTGACAGCTTCTGACTCAAGATCTACCCTAACATCAAACTGCAGTAGAAGAGGCCTAACTGCCTCCTACATTTTCCTAGTGGTGTAAACACAACAACCAGTTCTGCTGGATGACATGTAAAAGGGAGGAAGAGAAGCTGTATCACTCCACTTATTTTCTCCTCACAAGACAAAAAAACACAATTTATTAATAGTCTCTTTGCAAAAGAGTTGCCACTGTGGATGGGTCAGGGCAGGGAGGGGTAGAATAATAACTCCTTTTATTCCTCCCCACCACACTGGCCACATAAATAGGAACAAGACATGATCTAGTGTTTGGAATTCATCTCCACCCATAAATTCTTTTAAAATACCACAATCTCTTTGGTCTTTTTCTTCTTTTAAATTTGCACAAAATATTTCAACATAAGCCACTCTTTTTGTCATTCTGAAAACCAGAATGTAAGAGACAGGGGAAAAAAAAAGGAATCATTCATTCCAGAAGACTTCCATGAAATATGGTTTTCCCTTATTAAAGAGAACATTTCAGAGATAATGGAAGGAGAATTATGTTGAAATGTAATTTTCAATTAAACATTGTTTAAATTATGTTGCCTGATCTCCAAATGGTGCCAAAAATGTAGAGTACAATCAGCTTTAATCTACTGATAGTAATAGGTCTGGGTTATTTTTCTCTGTGGGTAGGTCCCCTTAATTGATTATTTCTTTTTAAACAATTTATATAGACCCAGTATCTGAAAATATGAGCTGTTGCATAAGCAGTAGAAGTTACAGGGCCTTGATTCACACATAATGCTATGACAACAATCACAAACTTTAATGCTAGTACATTAGTGAAAATTACATGATTAACTATGAAAAGGAATGCTAAATCGTCCCCAGTAAAAGTCTAAGTTTCGAAGATTCATTTATTCTGACAATGTTTCAAAGCCAGACTTTTGCCAAATGATACTGAAAAAAGCAGAGACCATATAAGAGAGGGTTAATAAGCTAGAAAACATTAGACAAAAATGCTTAAGTTTTTGGTGTTTAAAATGTGTTTCTAATGTTTACATGGCAGAAATTCAAATTAAATTTGGAATTCTTCATGGAGATTGCCTTTATGCATCAGGGTAAAGTTTAGCTTAAACTGAAAATTCTTAGTATTTTCTGATCTAAGCATTTGATTTAATACATTTTTTACATAACTTATTTGGAAAGTTCTGGTAATCAAATCAAATTATTTCTTTGATAAAGCAGCATCCAAATTCTTACGTACTGAGATGGAAGTTTACAAAAAAATATATAATTAAAGAAATCACATGCTCTCACACGCTGCTCCTACCAAATACTCCATATTGCCAAATAATATTTGGACATTATCAATACTAGAGACATATATAACTGTCGAAATTTTCCCTCAGCTAGCCTGTCCCTTTAAAGAAGTAAATTCAACAAAACATTCAAAATAGAAATGGGAAGACTCAATTTTTATGCAATAACTAGATATTTAAGCATAACTTTGTAGTACATTCTCATTAAAATAAATTTATGCTAATTACTAAACTAAATCTGGAACTATCACATACTAAACAAAGTGAAGAGTAAATAGCTTGCATTCTGTCCCAGAAGAGTTGGTCATCCGAAAACTACAATTACTACAGAAGTTAGGAAAAATGAATTAGGTGGCAAGCTTCAGTCTAAAACAAAACAACATAGCAAAATGAATGAAACTCTGAAAAAAGTCAGTTATGACAAAAAGATCTGGTTGAATCAAACAATTTATCTGCTTGTGAAGATTGTGCAAAAACATACTTGCAGACAAATGTGTCTGAATTGTCATTTCCATAATGATGCTAAAATGAAGAATTTTTCTATACACATTCTATATCAGTAGAATTCTCAGATATTTTAACTGTAACGATCTCTGTCCATTGCAGACTTTTGTGGAGGTTATTTCAGCTACATTTATTAAAACTATTTGCTACAGCACTTCTAGTAAGAAAAATACGTGAAGATAAAAAAAATTACTGTGAACAGTCATTTTTCATCCTTCACCCTTTAAAAGCTTTGAAGCATACAAATTGACAAACTCTCATAACCATTAGTTAACCAACTGTTTGCTGAGATTTAACACAATCTGAGCCTGAATCTTTCATTTAGAATAGTCACTTACATCAATAGGAGAAGGTTTAAAATGCCCCATTCCACTTGGCAACAATTTACATCCAGTTTGCACTGAGTAAATGTAGAGTCTTTAGGAAAGTGCAGCTGTGCTAAATGGACTAGTTTGCTCTCACCAGAATTTAGAAGTAAAGCCTAGAAAGTAATAAAAAGCTATGAGCAGTGTCATCTGCTCTATTATATATGCTTACAGACCAATGCTAGCAATAGTACCTGATTTGTACAAGAGAACTTCAAGACATATCCCTTTGTTGACTAATTTCTGTAATAAATTATGAATAAAAGTATTTTTATACATTTTGTTTCTCAATGTAGTTTCATAAAAAGTATCTAGACGCCACCATGCAGGTGAATCAATTATAACTGCAGCCAGCATCATAAAACCAAACCACAAAAGAATATATTGTTCTTCGGAACAAAACCAATCAAAAAAACCCATACATAAACAAAAAAAAAACCCCAGTTGTAATTAAGTACTCTGGATAAAGCACTTTAACCTGTCTTTCCTAATTCAGCTTGAGTAAACCTATGGTAAATTAAATATGTTTAGAGATATAAACCAGAAACTAACAAAATTTAGGCTGTTATAGAGCCTTGCCATTGCCTGCAATTTCTAGATAACAGCCTTTGTAGGTAAATAAAATAGACCTGCCCTGTGTCTGACTAGGTAACAAACACCTGTAAAACAGTTTACAAGCACTACATAGTTCTTTATTAACCGTTACAAATAGGATCTAAAACAAAAAACACTATAGCACCTACACAGTACTCTTTTGATGGCTTCACAATTCTCACTGTTACAAATTACAAAGAATTAAAATGTTAAATGCTGTTCTCTTAAGAAAAAGTCTTTATTTGTTTTTGTTTTGCAGAGTTCAAATACCCATTAGCCAAATACTCCTCCCCTGCTATTTCTTTCACAGCATTAATTCAGACATGCAGTGATCGAATGAAGGCACAGGGTAATACAATTAAAATTGCAGCCATTTAAAAACACAGAAAGATACTTTTCCATTGACGTTAAACACATCTTAGTAGTTAAATATTATTAAATCAACCAACTACTAGCAGAATAAATAGTTGTAACTCCTAATTTTGCATAAACATTGCACCATTGCATGTATACTTGAGCCAAAATGCATCAATTTTAAATATTCTTTAAAATCAACTTAAAAACCATGAAATACACTAAAAGTATCCTTTCTGAAGAAATTTATTTCTGTGTTTATGTCACTTTAAGAAAAGTACAATGTAGCTGTTTCAGTTACTATTGAAACAACATAACTGTTTCAAATACTAATTTCAAATTAGTATGAAAATATGAGGACATCATTTCTCATACTTTATAACTCAGTACCATAACTGGTTCCATATTTATGCTCTTTTTCATGCTGTTAGAGGACCTGAAATGTTCTCAGAGTAGTCTGTCACTTTTCAAGGAAAGTATCTTAAAAATAAAACAGACACTAGTTTGACCCTCCACTCTTTTTGTTTGTTTTGTTTCCCTTTAAAAACGGTGCAGTTTTAAGCAGCACACTCTTAGAAATAGAATGGTCCCTCTGGCCTGAATATTAAGACAGTTTAAAATTCTCTATCAACTTCTATCTAAATACTGATGGTGGTACCCTAATAAAGAAAAAAAACCCTATTTCTCCCCTTAAACCCTTTAAAATACTTTGAAACACTATCTCGTGGACAGCAGAAATGAAAAGGCTAACTCAAGGACTATTTTCAACAAACTATAAGCATTTAACAGGTAATACATAAAGGAAAGCAGTACAAGGCTCATAAAGCGTAAACAGCCTAAAGTACTGTGCAATGCAAAAAAAGTAGAGGAAAAAAAAGATTAAAAATGGGATCTTAAGGTCGAGAGGAAGTATCAGAAGGGAGGGAAGATATCAAGGAGGGAGAGATGTTAGCACAGACTGAGGAAAGGACACAGGGAGACCACTAAAGGTCATTAAAAATGTTCAAAACTGAACAGTTTTGCAGCAGAAATTGACTATCTGAAACATTTTACACCTCGGTGCCCTCAACACTTTCCACCGAAATCAGGCTCACAGCCAGACTGCCAGCATCTCTGCCTGGCAGGCTTCCCAGCTCTCTAGGTATCCAGGAAGCTGTTTCCCTAGAAATTCTGCCCAGAGGGAGAAAAACACTGAGTGCCCAGCATCTGAAAGGTAGAGTTTTCTGCTTGTGATACTCACAAGTTGCTATATTTTTCTCTTGTGTAGCTACAAAGGCAAGATATCCTTTCTTAATTTCTTACATGCGAAGGACAAGTTTCTCCTACATAACAGACATCCTATAATTCTCCACATCCTACTAACTCTTCAGTATGTTAGTTCCAATTTGAGTTCACTTTGTCCCATCATTTGGTCAAAAGCAGAAAGATGTGGTTTCCAAAGTACCTTTTTATAGAAAATTAAATACATCTTATTGGTAGTAGAAATACTTCACTTCATGTATTATAATGAGGCAAGGTTTTTACAGAAATCAGTATCTTCTGTCAGATCAAAGAATGTAGCTAAGGGAAGTAGCAAAAAAAAAACCCAAAAACAAACCCTTCTTTCAATCAATATTTCTGTGTGCTTGAAATTTTAACTAGTGTTCCACTTAAGTCAACTGGCCTAAGATACTACCTTTTCTTACAAGCCTGGTCTTGTTCTCAGACCTCCATGGCCACAGTAATGCTATTACAACATCCCAGTAACATCTCTTTTCTTCATGATCAAACCACAATAATAATTTGTAATCATATTGAAATTAAACAACTCACACAGCTTTATCTAACAATGCCACTAAGCTCAGAGTACACCACACTTTACTCTGCACTAGCACATTTCATTCCATTTCCATTTACTATAGTTCATAATGTCATCAAGCTTTTCCAGTGTAATATTCAGTTTTCTCCATTTTAGCAACAATTCCCAAATTTGCTTTAGTGAGTTGCTCCTATTAGTATTCATCTACTACTTCCGACAAGGTTATTAGCAAAAATACTAATTAGATTAGTCACAAGACTGGTCCTAGACACACTGCTCTAACCTGAATACCTTCTTTTTCAGCATCCATTGGAGTCACTCTGTTAGCTTACTAAGTACTACTGGTCATCTGAAGGAAAGCACGAATTTTGTGAACAGGGAATACTGCTCTCAAGTAACACACCTCCAAAAGCTCAACTGGTCTTTGACCCCAGAAAGTGAAGAGTTCCAACAGAACTAATCCTTCCATCTCAACTTTTTTTTCATTGTTCTCATGTTCCAGCTGCCTCTTCCCAGAACAGCAGAGCAGGGGCTTTTTAACACCTCTGTGTTACAAAGGAAGAATAACTAGGTCTTTTCATAAAAACTAGTTCATTTGATTAGTCTTTCTTCCTGAGCTTTTTTTTTTATTGTATTTTTATACTTGGTTTTAGGCTCTTCTCAGAAGTAGAGTCTTGGGTTGATGATCAGCTCTTTAACCATTTCTTTCTCAATTGCTGTGAAGTCACAATCACTTAAAGCACATTATAAGCCTTATTCAAATTTTAAAATCACCAATTTTAAGCCTACTACATATAAATTGTATTATATGGTTATAGAAACAGTATTTAATATTATTTTCTGAGATGTGTACTGTGATTTCAAAATAATACAAAACATTAAGGGATCTCACTAGTAAGCAGAAATTTCTGTATGGAACAAGTTAATTACTTGCTCTTAACTTATTTTTCATATTCCTCTAGATTATTGTTAGCAAAATTATGTGCTGTGAGTGACAGAAATGAAATTCATCTAGTGAAAATGTCTGCAAGCAGAAAGATTTGCTCTCAGATTTAACTATTAGTCTATTATCTGACAAAAAAGGCACATGCAGTATTTATTAATAAGTGACATCTCAATGGAAGCCTACAAAATAAAAGATACTGCTCCTATACATAACAAAAGGAAATAAAAAACCAACAAATTAAGGTTACTTACTTGATTAAGTATATCCTGTTTCTGTAATGCATGCAAGGAAAGAAAGAACACACACATTAATGCAGTGTTGTAACACTCAGACTCTGCTTTTATAATAGAACTACTTTTGTTGAAAGGTTAGTGATGTAGGTGAACAGCTTTAAGACAGTAGATAGCATATCCCATTTTCTTGCATTAGCACGTGTCAAGAAAATGGTTCTAAGTCAGCACTGTAGTCTTGATTAGAGTGTGCAAGCAATATATTTTTGACCATGCAATGACAGATAGTCAAGAAAAAAAAGAAGTAAATACAATGTTTGCCTTTGATCCCTGTGTACTTAAAAAAAACCCAAAACATTAAAAATTACTTGTGCCCAGGTGGCCAAGAAGGCCAATACCATCCTGGCTTGTATCACAAATAGTGTGGCCAGCAGGCCTAGGGAAGAGATCGTTCTTCTGTACTCAGCACTGGTGAGGCCACACTTTGAATACTGTGTTCAGTTTTGGGTCCCTCACTACAAGAAGGATATTGAAGTACTAGAGTCTGTCCAGAGAAGGGCAATGAAGCTGGTGAAGGGTCTGGAGAACAAGTCTTATGAGGAGAGGCTGAGGGAGATGGGATTGTTTAGTTTGGAAAACAGGAGACTGAATGGAGACCTTATCACCCTCTACAACAACTACCTGAAAGGAGGTTGTAGCAAGGTGGGAGTTGGTCTTTTTTTCCCAAGTAGCAAGTGACAAGACAAGAGGTTTAGCTTGGATATTAGGAAAAATTTCTTCATCAAAAGGGTTGTCAAGTATTGGAACAGACTTCTCAGTTAAGTGGTGGAGTCACCATCCCTGGAGGTATTTAGAAGACATGTAGATGTAGGTGATAAGGGACACAGTTTAGTGGTAGACTTGGCAGTGTTAGGTTCACGGTTGGACTTGATAATCTTAAGGGTCTTATCCAACCTAAATGATTCTATAGTTCTATACGCTCTAGCAAGCACTATTGCAAAAGTCATCATTATATGCGGCTTTAGTTTCTAATAATTTTTACACCTTTTAATAAAGGTGCCTTATTAATTTTCTACCTTAATCACAAACCGCTATCACTACTTCTCAGTAAGAGGTACTACCTTAAAGTTACAAATACAGTTGTTTTCTCTGCATAAATACACTGATTGTGCCAGACATTTGCTAAACTAGACTTACTTATATCTTTGATACATCCACAGAGTTAAGTTAGAAAAACCCTAAAACTTCTAGAAATCAGAAGGACCCTGGAGAAAGCTTCTTAGAAGTATCTGCACTGCTTCCAAAAATGCAAAAATTCTTTGGAGTAGGCAGATGGTTTCAATGTGACAACAAATATTCTGCCAAACTTGGGTCTTCACCTCTCTGAAAAGAACAGATCATGAAATGTGTCTTGTGTCACACTCTCATTGTCATAACCTTCCTGGAAATTTTTGTCTTCCTGGTCTTTCTGCATATGAACATTTATCCTTTTTATTCACATCCAAACTATGGAACTCTGGAGCACTGCTTTGCTACACATGCAGACCCAATCTGCACACCGACTGCTTGTCTGGTTGCAACCCCTCTGTGCACCTTCCACCCTCACTCTTCACACTCTGATTAACCCTAAAAGCTCTAGATGGTAAGCAGGTAAGCACACAAACAAAAAAATATTATGTTCTCCAACATAAGTCACGTAGGAATTATGGGACACCATGATGTGTACTTGCTGCCCATTTAGACAGAGTCTTTAGCTCCACCTGCTTTCCTAATTCTTGCTAGCCTATTTAGTACTCATCTCAAAGTGAAATGACTGAAATTAATTAATTTAGATAAATCTCAAATGATGGAAAGTCTAATTATAATCACAGCTTTCTAGGAAGCTCATCTTAACCTACCTATGTTTATTACTTCAGGTATAAAATCTAGTCTTAATTACATCTTTGACATTGACTTACAGAAGGTGGAAAGGCAGAGGTTCAATAGCATTTGTAGAAGTTTTAGTCATCTCCCTTACACTGAAAGCAGAGAGTAAAAGCTCCATAAATAAAATGCCTACACTGAATAACCCACTGATAATAAGATATATCATTTCCACTAAGTCCAAAACCACTCACACAAGAAGATATAAGATAATGGAAAAATAAACCAGATGACTTCAGGTAACAAGCTTCGAATACCAATAGCTTTTCTTTAGCTATTTGTGTCCCATTTAATTAGCTTATGATAAAAAACTGCAATGGAGAATAAATGGAGTGGAAAAAATTCCTGAACCCTTTAAGCAGGGAGAAGCTTGAAACAGGAAGTTCTTAAGTCTTTTTCTTAAGTACATAAATATATCACACTGATAAATCTGCCATAGCTCTATGGGGACATGTTTATTGATAAAAAAACCAGCACAACCTTTTGGTAGAATATTGACGAGACTTGAAAAATACTTAGAGAGCTCATGAGATAATGATCTAGGAAATAGAGCTAAAATGGAAACATGATAGTATCCTCTACAACAACAAAATAGAACCGTTGCCTATAATATGTGGAAGTAAAAAGCTGTACTATAACTGATTTCACCTGGAGCCAGTCAAATTTTGTCACCTCATTTACAGATAATAATTACTTTACTTAAATAGTACTTCCAACTCATGAAGTCCTCATCTGACCAGATAGAATCAACTCGCAAATCACTCTGTAAAGAGTTTATCCACGTAGCAGGTTGAATCCATTTCTGACATTTTTGCACACCTGTGCAAAGACAATTCTGTCTGACTTGGAATATTAACTCAACTGCAGAGGAAATTTCAGCCACTTTGCTTCCAGTTCAGCAATTTATGGCATGAAACCTGAGCTAATAAATCCCACTAGATCAAAACTAGCTTCTGTGCTAGCCGTGTTTTCCTTATATTGCATTCCCTTAAGTCTAAGTGCTAAGCAGCAAAGTACAAAAGCAGTCAGAGTTAGCCTGGGTCCAACAATGATGCAGTAGTAGTGAACAGCTTGATCTTTGCTGAAGACACTGAAGCCACCAGAGAGTGTCTGACTTGTGTTCCCACCGCCTCTTCCATACTGCTCACTGGTTTGGATGCTGTGCTATTACCCCTGGATGTTTAGTACGCTGGTAGGATGCTGCAAACAAATCGCTGAGAAATTAAGAACTTTGGGAAATGCCATACAGAGTCACAGACTCAGCTCAGGAACAACTGTGTATATTAATTCCAGCTTTGTGTAAATTCTGCCAATTTACCTGCCTTCAGTCAGAGCAGCTGTCTTAGGTCCCCATACTGATCACTTTTTCCCATAACTCAACTCACAACTGGATGAATTACTTTGGTAGAAGAGACTAATCTCAAAACATAAATACTGATTTCTTTAAAAAAAAAAAAAAAAAAGAACAAGCACTGAGCTTGTAAATCAACAGTTTACACTTCTTAAAAAAAAAGTGTCTACTTCCTTACAGAAATCAATTAAGGGAGGTGCTACAGCCTATGTTACATTGGAGAACAAATTAGATGATCACAACATTTCAATCCTTTAATAATCTATGATTCTATTTAACCAGAAAATGGAGATTTAAGATGATCATTTGCAAGATCAACTCATGCTATTTTACTGAATTATGAAATATTTTCCTCAGAAACTGACTAAAATGACCAAAATAATGCTTTTTAAAGTTCAAAGTGTCAAATAATTTTTCTATAATTAATGAGTTATAACTACTGTACTCGACAATAATTTTGTCTTTTACATCCTGAAATGTAAGATCAAGTAATTTTCTATCCTGAATTCCACATAATGTATAGTTAGAAACATTACTGTTAGCAACATTACTGAAACAGGTTTTTAATTAGCTATATTCTGAATGACAGTATTAGATGTGCTAAGCAGATACAATGTGCAACTGAGTATAACAAAGGAAAACAATTTGACTTTTTCTACCAGCCAAAACAGAATATTTTGTCTAGTAGTGAATCTGTAGTGACAATGCACACACACACACACAAACACACACACACACACACACACACTTTTTTTCCGCTGAATTCTTTGTTTCATAACATCAGAAAAAAAATCTCCCTTGATAATCAAGATCCCACTCCCAGCAACAACATAAGAGAAACAGAATTTAAAAAGAAATCTTAACTGAACAGATTTTACTTTTCTAACTTTTGAAATCTTGCTTAGCATTTCCAATTTTTAAAAAGAATTGAGAAGCATGTCAATCTTACCATAAGTTTTGGGGGGTTTTGTGTCTGTTTGTTTAAATCTTAGAAAAGAAAATGTGGATTTATGTAAGTTATTAAGCAGGTCTGCCTAGTGTGAAGTTTATACAATTATAGTTCTTAAAAATATTCAAAGTTTTGTTTTCCAAACAACTTTAAATACCCCAAACAGTTCATTTATAAATAATCTTCTATTTCAAAGGCTTAGATTTGCTACAACATTTATAAATATTTTCCCCACCATTTGTGAATACTGAAGATAGAATAATAATTACCCCTTCAGGATTATATTTTGCTAACACACCACTGCCATGGAACTCTTCTAAGACATCCTTGATTTTCTTGGTGGAATCTGGAGGAAGAATAAAGAGATAGAAAATGAAAACACTGAAAACTGCTTTACATAATATGAACTGTAATTAGAGAAACAAAAACCAAACTGCTAATAGCTTTTCTCAACACACATCTGTAATTTTCTGTAGTCATATCAGAGATGTGGGCACAAAGGAAATGAGACCATACCATGCCCTCTCACCGAATGCTCTAAGAATTAGCAAAAAACACAAAACACTCGGAAATAAACACTCTTTGACCCAATTCTTAACTATTGTTGAGTACAATATCTCTGAAAGAGTTGTTTGCAAGGACTATTTCAAGTCACTTTTCTTGTCCTTGATACCTGAGTCATCTACGGAACATGATCATTACCAACAGGGCTACTAAATCTCCCCTGGCATAGATGACAGTGAGTAGAGCAACTGTCAGAGGAGCCTGACAATGTTAAGATAAAGGGGAAACTTAAAGAAAAAAAGATTATTTTTTTCTGTGGTCATGTCACAGAGAACCAATGTTGCTATTGAAACCTCAATTTTTGCAGACCTCTAAGATATTCTAACCATTCTCAGTTAAAAAAAACTCTAATCTCTCCAGTTCAGAAGCACATAGGTCTAACCTTTCCAATTTGTTCTACTTGCCGAATAAAAAACCAGTTATTTTAATAAGCAGCCATTACATAAAACCATCATGCACATAACTTGAATATATTAGATATAACTTAAATATCTCAGCAATACAACAAAAGTAACTGTAGTTAATTTTTTCTTTAAAATGCAGCAGTTGAATGCATAATAGTCAAATGTGCATAATGGCCACAATGTTGAAGGAAATCATGAACTAGTAACAAGTAGCATATGCCATTACTGAAGAAAACAGGTAAACTTAATGGCTGCACATTTATTTCTACAACAAAACCTGGAAAGAAAGCAGAGAAGCAAAGAGTGCGCTAAGAACAGGACTGTGACACAAGTAATTAGTTAGAGACTTAAAATTACAAGCATTAGGACCTAGTCTTACTTTTATTTTAATTCTATAAAAAATATAGCATTGTAACAGTTTTTAAAAGTTAAAGAAATTCAGCGCCTTAAACTTGATACTAAAAAGTACATTATGTGACCTAGAAGGAGAAAACGTAGCAGCAAAGGATTTGAAAAATAGCTTTGTAACAGTTCATAACAGCTATAAACAGGACACACCAAGAAAATACATTTTTAAGAGGTGCTGGAGTTGTTTCCCTCTCACCCCCATACACAGTTTGCATTGCAGTAAGAATGGCTTTTCCCAATATTCCCAATTTTCTTAAATTCAAATACCCGAGACTGCGTGTGGCCTCAATAAAAACAGTTTATTTTCACTAATCAGATGTATTTCAGTGTTTCTGTCAACAGTAATGAACAGAGCTTAGCTGGTCTCCTGGGCAGTCACTGCAAATATTTACTTGATAAAGTCATCTATACTCTTAATTGCTTCTATAAGTCTTATTGCTGTGTCAATTGAAATACAGCAAGTAAGTAAAACTGTGTGAAAAAGACAAAACACTATAAAAATAATAAATCAATATGTTAAGAAATAAATTTTATTAAGAATTGTAATTAGAAGCTGATAGGATAGATACTTACTGATTAGGACAAGTACACAAATTGATGACTGACAAAAATTTCTTTTTTTTACTTGGTCTCTATTACTTCAATATGTTTTTCAGTAGTCATATACACAGTTGTACATAAAAGACATTGTAACTTATGACAATAAAGTCAGTAATCATGAAAGTGACAGTCTGAGATGAGCAGATACATAACAGAGGAGTCTGAACTTAATAATGAAAAAAGGATCTTTCTGAACTCTGGAGAAAAGAGTTTAAACACAAGTCTAATATAAAGATGGCAAGGTGTCTCTGTACACTTCATTATCCAAAGAAAATAATAACAAACTAACTAACTAACTAAATAAAATAGAAATGGTCCACTTTCTACATTACAACTGTATCTTGAAGTTTTCTCCCAGCAATGACGGCTTCTTTCATTTCATTTTGCCAGATAAGTGATATTCATCTTTAAATTAGTATTATGCCTATGTAACTGCAATAATAATCAAAAACCTGTGTCATGTTTATACTCTTCTTGATCAAGTATCACTAAGATCAAAAATATCCTCTATTCCAGCAATAACAGAACTATTCACCTTTTTTCTGCATGAGCTTAAAGCAGTCACATCCAAAGAGCATAGCAATTCCATGCTTGAAAGAACTGTCAAGCAAAAAGTGTCTGCAGATCTAAATTATGCTTTGGTTGTCCCAGCAAAGGTCTTCAAGAGACCTCCACATTCTGGACAGGAGCTGTATTTATGATGAGCACCATGACATACATTTCACAGCCAAGGCAGAACCATTTTTCACAATCTTTTATTCACAGACATTCAATTATTATTTTCAGTTCATGTGACAGTATCCAAACTAACATGGAGCTCTTTCAAAATGCTCAAAGTGATATATCGATATTTTAAGTCAATTACCAACTGCCAATCTTCTGCATGCATACTCTTCAACAGTGTTGACACTCCTCAGAAAAATTAATTCTCCTTCCTCAGCCTCTAGTAGGCAAATTGTTACTAGGAACATGTTTAATCCTTAGTAAATTGACCTAAACAGATATGAAGACTATGATAATTTTCAAGTTTCACTCTTATTTGAGGATCACATTAAAAAAAAAAGTACAAAAGGCATTGTCTTGGAAAGCTCTGTGCCTATAAAAATGAGAAACTCTAATAAGACGCTCTCAATTCTACTTCTAAAAATAAGTCAAGTACATGCTTTACATCAAAAACAGACAGAAGTTTCCAGAAATTATACACAGAAGTACCTATGAAGTCTTCCTAACCTTTTTTCGTAAGTTTCCTAGTAAGAAAATAACAACAATGCTATGGGTTCCATTAGAGTTTATTCAATCTGATTCAAATCATCTACGTCCTCACTGGAAAACGATGAGGTAAACACAAGTGTCCAACCAGAACCTGTGTTCTCGTTGATACCTACAAGTACAGATCCTCTACATAACTTAGCAACTTGCTGCTTTGTGAGCAGTCTCAGTAAATTTATAAGCATCACTTGCACTAAAAAAAACAAATATGGTCTTAAACTCTGTTGGGATTATTCTTATCTGTTTTTTAAATCAGAGACAAATTCCTTCTTTGGCTAAGTCTCTGTATGCCAAGCTCTCCTCAAGAGAGACAGTTTATAAATATGTGGAGATATAGCACAAAGCCTGTCACTGCAGCACTGAAATCCTATCTTATCTGCAGAGCTATGAGCTGGCACAGTATGAATTTCACAAAGCTTTAAGTACAAAGTTTGTTTCATGAAAAATACCTCCTTTTTGTTCTCATACAGCAAGAATCCACACATTGCTACAGAAATTTTATTATAAAATAAAGACTCAAAAAAATAGGTATACGGACGAGACTCAGGCTAATTTTGCATTGTTTCAGAATAAAGGCAAAACAATTCAAATCATATTAGCAATAAAAAAATATGCATATGTAAAACTGTCAATGTCTGATTTTTCCTTAACTGTCTTTCAGTCCTAACAAAGATACTTTTTGTAATTGAAGACAAATTTACATACTAAGTTTGAAACCATTTAAGATTTAGCCCACATTAAAAATTATGATTCATTTTTAAAATGACTCAACTTTAGATGAGGAAAATTGAGCACTTGGTTGAGACTGGAATTTGGTGTACCATTTCTCCCATAATCAGAAAACACAAAACAGAAGGAAAGCTTGCCCAGATCACACACTTTCTCCCCATACTCCTAGAAAAATCCTTGGAAAATCCTTTGCTTAAAAGAAGGCAGGGGGAGAAAAAAAAAGAGAAACATATAGTATAAAACACACACTATATACACAAAACTATTTTACAGTTTAAAGGGAAATAAGTACTAGAAAACAATGACTGGATTATAAGTAATTCCCTTACAAATCCAGATACGTTTTTCAGTCTTAAAAATTAGTAATAACCTACATACTTTGTGGACCATAACCATATTAACATCCACAATAAAAAGTCAAGTAATAACCACTTTCTACTTCTAATTCCCTTTTGTAAACTATACAATATGAAATATATCATAGGCATCCATCATAGTTTATTTTATTCAGAGAACTGAGTAATGCTTTTGCTCAAACTATAGCCATGCTTAATTTAAAGCTTGACTGGTCTAGAAATACCAGTATGTTAATAAGGCCAAACCTGCCAACAAACCTGTATGCAGCACCAAAGGGTAAAAACTGTTCACCTTTCAACAAAAAATGTTGTTCCAGCAAAAACATGATTTACTTAGTATGACTCAGAGTCCTGCAACATGTCTGTGCTGGTAAGAGATGCCCAATGGTTGACATTGAACCAGCAGTAGGTAGTACCTTACACATCCTATGCTTCCTATACATATGGGTACAGGCTTCCTGGCAAAGCTCTTTTAACTAGGTGACGCCTCAGTTTTCATTTGTGACTTAGAAGTGGTCTTTTGATGCAAATTTCACGAAAGAAACAAACATGTAAATCTTGAAGTAGATAAATGCTTAGGTTTGTTTGTATCTGGAACTTAATAGCACAAAACTTATTGTGGTATTTAAAACAGTGGTCAGGCTGGGAAAGCAATCACTGTACAGTGGTCTAAAGGATACCTCCCCTCACTAGTTGCTATGAATGGTTTGAGTAAGACTCAAACTGGAGAATTTGAGTGACTAATACCCTCCATCAAATCACTCTCCCAATTCAATTCTATAACAAACAGTTAGCAGAAAGCATCTCAGAAACACAGGTAGAGTTGGATGATGCTGCCTAAATATGGTGGCAAGTGACTTTTGCAATGAGAAGTGGAGGAGGCAGAAGACGACATGAGGGATGTGGGGGCAGAGAAGGACAACTTCTTCCTCCTTATGTCAGTGCAGGAGCTACGTCTTCTTCCTGTCCTCCCTGCTAGGGCCCAACTTCACAGGGAGGAAGATTGATCTATTGTATCCATTGCATCCATTGCTATGTACTAAATGGTACTTGGGCAGACAAGCAAGGACTTCCTTGTTGAAAAAAAGCAATACTGACTGCATATACCAGCACATCTTTAGCCAACATTAATTGTAAATGTCCACCAAATTCCAATTCCCTATAGCAGATGTTCAACTTTAAGTATATGGCAAACAACAGGGATTTGAGAGGGAGTAGGGGGAGCCTTAATTTTTGACTGCTAGTGGGATAAGCTGTGAAAGGAAAAAATAAGTGAAGGACAAAACCAAAATGTACTCCAGGACTTGAGAGGTAACTGCAGGTAATTCCATGTGTACTTTAAAAATATTTTGAGAAGAAAAAGAACTAATCCTATTTTGCAATTTAAAATGACAACAGCTAACTTAGCTCCTTCTGGACTCCTGTGTCTCCCAACATTCAGAAAATTAAACTTGAAATGGTTTCAAAGATCCTCAGAGAGCAGTTCTGAGAGCAAGGTTCAGTGCGTCAGGGCTCAGTAGGGGCTGGGACCCCACAGCTTCCCCCCATAGCCCATCACACTACCACAGCCAAGATGGGGCAGCCTGAGGGGCAGCCCCAGGCATCGACCACCTCCCTAGGGATGAGGCAAGCCCAAGACTGTTGGCCCATGGGGTGGGCCTGACTCTGGGGAGCTGGAGACCAGTCCTGCTGCAATGTTGCCAGGGCAAGGTTGGCTGGCTGCTGGGACATAAGCAGGGTCTGGGAGGCCAGGGGGAGGCCAGCCAGGGGCAGTCAGGCCTGGCAGCACCTTCAGGGTCCAGAGGCAGCATACCCTCATCCTAAGTTCATGAGGTGAGAAAATCATATTACTGCAAGTCATTCTAATACTCAGCTTCAAAATGCAGTATTTGTGCACATAGTTAATACCTCAGAAACAGCTTGCCCTGAGATGGGGAAAGAGGAGACATCTCTGGAGAACTCTCCAGTGCTCAGATCCCATCACTCTGCTTGAGCCTGAAAACTAATACAAACCTTCAGCAAGTAACTTTGTGGGTCCTTCTTTCCCTTTTCTCATTTCCTGCTTATTTATATCATAATATCTGATACAGTCACAATACCTGATACAGGCTGTCATCTCATAACCTTTCCAGTTCGACTGATGATGAAACCATTCTCTATTAAATTAAGGAAGTAATGCTATTGACAACATATTTCACCCCAAAGGCTAACTCTAACCACTAACAGTGAAGAATCAAATCAGTTTGGTTAAAAATTTAGCATGTATTATTTCTGATTTTAAGTGGAAATAGGGAAATGGCTTTATAAGTTTGAGAATATTTGTACTGGTTTTGAAATCTACATTATTAAAATACAGTAGTTAGCTTGTTTATATTTTCCCCAAAAATATTCTTTATAATTTTTAATATGTATCCCTTGAACTCATTACCTATTTAACCTAAACTTTGCCTATAGCTTCAATAATTACTGAACAGAATGCATGAACATATGGTGTATTCTTATGTACCTATATACTTAAACACAGGTCTATGTAAAAAAATGAATAATTTTTGCAGTTATTCTAAAAACAAGTAGCTCGAAGAAACAAAGTAAAAATGGCACAGGACTGCTCACTTCTAAAATTAAATATTTTGCATACTCTGTGTCAGAAATTAGAAATACTTTGAAACAGTCCAACTAACATGGAAGTAGACAGCTATAAATATTTTATTTATAGAAGTCCACAGAATAACAAAAATAACAAAGTTTACAGTAAAATTAACAAAGCATTACCATGTAACCTTTCCAAGCCTCTACAGATAGGCCTAAGATACTTTATTTCTACATAACACATTATTCCTAAGCCTAAGATTTTTCTCTATTGGCAAACTTTACCTCACCCATCTATTCCTTCAACACACACTTAGTAAAAAGTCCTACTCAAGTTTCTCATATTTCCACATATGTCCCAAGAGTAAAATTGTGAAAGAGGTTATGCAATACCAAGGCATATAAAGATGTTAAAAACTTGAGAGTTTGAATTTGTATTACCGCTTAAATTATAACACATCATACAATATACAGTAACTGTGAAAAGACAAACTGGAGAGTAGTTCAAGCTAACATACTTCACCTATTCACCATGAGAGTGAGTCAAAACTGGCAATATGTTTTACCAAGGTACCATGGCTTCTTTTGATTGCCTGCCTTTTATTTTAAAGAACTTGAGGGAAGCTCCTCAGGTGTATAAGTTGCCCTGCGAAGTTGTGGGTTGGTTTGTTTGGTTTGTTGCTATTTGTTTGTCTTCTCCTCTCCCCTCATTTCTTTATGAGCCAGCTGCCCTCAATCCCCTGTTCAATTGCAAGACATAATTTCAAAGCTGCATCTGGTTCTTCCATTCTTCCATTCTTCCATGCAGCATGTTAAAATCTTGAAATGGTTTTGCACTCTTCTTGAAGCAGAAAGATTTAATGGTTACTTTTTTTCCCCCACCATTGTGCTTTATCATGTTTCTTGCTTCCAAAGTCTCATATTCATTTTATTCTCCCTCTTAGAAAGTTTTAAAGGTTTATAGAGTGACAGCTCTTGACATCCTATGTACTGAAACTGTATTTCAGAGATGAAATTTTAGCTCTCTTGACATTAGAGGCAGCACTTCTGACTTTTACCTAAGGCGATTTTCATAACATACAATAATTTATTATATTATGAGTAAGAGAATATAAACAAGGGATTATTTTTTAAACTAAAGATCCAATTCAATTTGGTTTTATTTCTCTTCTGGGTTTCTGATCCACCAACACACATCTATCTTTCATTTCAGGATATATTTACTATTGCAAATGCATTATTTAAAACCAAAACCTGCACTTCTTGCAATCATGAGTCTCTATTATGATTTATCTTGGGAGCAAAGGCTTTGAAATCAAATACTTATGTAGATAGTAAATCTAAAATAATTAGCAACACAAGTTCATGTTGCTCTGAATCTTGAACTACCAATGACAAAGGTTCCTGGACTTGTAGATAACAGGTACTTGTAATAGGCTGATTTGCCCATTGTCTGTTCTAAATATGATTCCTAAACTTCTGTTCTTTATGATGACATTTAGTATAGTAGTGAAGAGGAGCTGAAACTACTTGTTTTCCCCAGGACTCAGATTAAAAAGCCTTGACAACTTCATCAAAAGTTTTTCAACATTTAGTGGCAATCAAAGTATCAAAACCTCTATCAAGCACTGTATTACTGTTATTGTATACTTTTATATTGGCATGCCCAAAATTCCCTGTTGCCAGACTACAAACAGTAAGATATTACCTGATCTAATGTATCAAATAACCATAAAAATTAGCTTAAGGCAGTCATTCACAGTTTGGGGAACGGAAAAAGGTCTCTACATTCTATACATCTTTGGACAGTATAAGCAGATTTGGCCTCTTGGGGCATTACGCGATATTTCATCTTTGTTAAAAATGTGCTTCAGTTCACAAAATAAGAAATTGCCTGAAGGTTCATGACTCAATACTCCTGATTAAAAAAAAAAATTAAAAAAAATCATTATCGCTTATATAAAGCCTCTCCAATTTATATTTCCTTTGTGGATGGTTTTTGCATGTGTTCAAAGTGTTTACACTGCAACAGCAGTTACAATTTTTCATTGTTTCTGCTGAGAATCTTGCCATAATTTCATTTTGGATATAATCTTGGAGTACTTATAGAATAACAGGTATTCAGCCTGTGGAAACATTAATATCACAGGAAGTTTAAAGATAGTCCCTGAAAAAAACCTGCTGTGTTGTCCACAGGAATGAGCTGCTAAGTAGACTTCTGCCTAGGAGTCAAAGTCTCCCAATCACTGCTTAATTCCACAGGCCCAGTCTGATGCAGAGATTGTTTCACTGTGGTATTTACACATTCAGCTACCTTATAAAGGCTACTGAAAAAGCATACTGCTAAACAGAAAGAATTAAAATATAAAACTAAAAGAAAAAAGGCTACAGACTGAGCAGTAAAAATCTGAAGTCTCAATTCCAGTTCAAGATCTAACTTTTGGGATAATATTGTTCCTCTAAAGCCCGGAAACCTAAAGTTTAATGAAATAAAGGACTGACAAGAGACTACCAACTTGTCTTAACAGTACATTAGGAAGATTAGGAGTTTTCCTATTGCTATTACTACAGTAAAGCAACTAAGTATTTATAATATACCTTCACACATTAACTAAGGTTAATATATGCTCATTTATCTTAACAATTACCATTGCAAACCTATTCTTGGAACTCTGCTTTATGTTCACTGCTTTGAGAAACAAGTACTACTTCCATAAATCTTCTAGCTGTGGAGTTCAAAGTTTAAAAAACTTTGTTTCCATCTAAGCCAGCTCTGTGCATAAGCCTGGTGCAATTAAATAGGTCTTACACAGCATTGCTATATCAAGTCTTTATTTTGTCATCATTAACTACTTTCTCCTATTTATTAACTGCTTTATCTCATTAATTTCTCAAGAGACTTTATAGACAATATTGACCATAACAGACAATACTTGATAACTAGAGAGTAGGAGAGAGCTACTATAGATGGACATCAAGGAAAACTTGTAAGATCACTTTACACTCCTGGAGAGCTGTGTTCTACTGATCTTTGCTTGATGCATCTCAAATCCTTTCCCTTTCACTACAAATACATTAGACCTGAAGTCTGTATCTGCCTTAGTTTGAAAGGATTTAAACTTCTACCTTTCCAATTTAATATCAAAGCTGGAATTAGACAATTCTTTGCTCATCCCAGGACTCCAAGGAGACAGCAATCAAGAATAAATCTTATAATATTGGTAAAAGCAGCAATAAACTCTACTACCAGGACTATTTGTGGCTTTATCCAATGACATTTTAATAGTAAAAAAAAAAAAAGTCCTTGGAGAGGGACACTCCAGGGAAGTCTGCATTTTCATGGAAACTTACCTGACAAGGTAATAACACTACTCAGATAAGTAGCTCCCACAAGCAAGCTTACCAAGCTCTCTAATAATCCTAAACAATATCTGCTTAACTATGTAATTTAAGCAGTTTAATATACTTGGGTTAGTTGCCCTCTACAGGCTTAGAAGTCAAAGCCCATTTTCTCTCCTAAGCTTTATTTCTTTCTCCGTTATCACTTTTTGGAATTCCCTATTCAGCTAATACAACCAACAAAAAGAACATATAAATTCTTAGCCATCTTTGTTCTAGTCCCTCAGAAATACCTGTAATCCTAAAATTATGTTACAATCAGTTTCTTGTGGTTTTATCCCATCCATCTCTTCTTCATTTAATATTACCCATTACTTCATTTTTCTCCACCCTTATTCCCCAGGATAGATGTTTGTTCTTCTGTGTGCTATCACTAATTAATAGTTTTTGTATGATAGATGTGGTAGTACAGGTGCCTATGTTTTAAAACTTGGCTGTCAAGCTCTATAAGTTTACCTCCTTGTCTTTGAAAGCATCACCATGTTTTACTTTAGGGAAATGTAAAATGGTTTGCTTTCAGCAAATCTGAGTCATAAGGAAAACAGACCTTAACTCAAAGGGAATTGTCTTGAGAAAGGAATGAGAAGTACTACAGATCTAGATAGATTGTCTTCCTTAAAATACTGATGATGGACTGTTGGATAAATATACTAGAATGAATGAACAAGGATATAATTATGAAGGCATCACATAAGAAGTGTGGAATTCAAGTGACTCCTACTTACTAAACAAGTTTAGTCACTGAGTGCAGAGAAAAAAGATACACATGATGACATCATGAATTAAACCTACCACCCAACAAACCAAAAAACCCATCAAATAAACTGGGAAAAATGCAGCTAATCATACAAACGCATATAACTTAACTGAGTTAAGGGCAAAACAAAGTTCTATGAATACTGAATATGTACATAGTAGGAAAGCTTCTTACTCACAAGAACATCAAGAACTATGCCAACTAAGATAAAGAACTTGTTAAACAAATTCAGAACTTTCAGAATTAACTTGAGGTTTATTCCTGATATTTCCAAGACAGTAAATCATCTTGAATGCATTTCAAATATTCACAAAGGGATATTTTTTTTAGCCATCAATCAGTGATCTATGCAATTTATTTGGATATTTAACCAACAGCTTGGACCAGAAGAGGAACCAGCCCCTGACTCAGGTCAAGCAAATCTATTATTATAAAAAAAAAAAAAAGATAATCAAAAATATTTCTGTTATCTTTGCTTTGAATACATGCATAACATGCTTACATCTATAAAAGTTCACTGAAAATACAAAGCTATGGTGGTTGCTATAATGATGAACATATGATTTCAGGACTTTTGCCATGGCCTAGTAGGACAAGAATCTTTAAAATCAAACATGGCAGTGTCAGTCTTTCCTTCAAAAGCACAGCACAGTAGTTTCCATTTTCAGCAGTACTTGTTGCTATAAACATCCTTGAACCAGTTACCTTAGAGACTTTACTAGACGCATACCCAATACATCAGTACGCCTATCTTCTTCCCTTACCCTTTCCAGTTCTCAAAATAAACTCTATGTTAGTATCCACACTTATTAATCACTTAACTTTATCACCTCAGTGAAGTCTAAGCAGATCTTTCTAAATGAACTGGAAAGCTCTTTTTTTCCCCTTCATCTCACAAGGTCATTACCAGATATATGGAAAATGTGCCCACCAAGGGAAAGTTTTGTCTACTTTGAAGTCAAAGTTATAAGGAAGTTGTGTCTCCTTTTTTCATACACAATTGAAAGGGTACAGAGATAAAAGTACAGCTGCATCAGCACAAACCTGTTCCACAGATTTTAAAAGTATACTGACTTCCTCTGTGTCCAAAATTCACTCTTGAGGTATCAAAAGTAGCTAAATTAAGCCAGTTCCTTTAAAGTTGTGTGAGACACCCACAATTTTACTGTAATGTGAGCATACTCTGAGTTGAATTTACTTCCGATTACTTACATCAGCAAACTTTCAGCATCTTTCTTCTCTACAGAAATATGCAGCTCCATGACAGGCCTATTATAAAATGGCACAATACATACAGAAAGATCTTAAAGAGCATATACAGTATCAATTTATTCGATGTAGTGGACCATTACAAGTTAGCACCTACTATGGACAGTTACTTTAAGTACAATATTGGTTAAATAACTGATTATAAAGTAATTTTGTCATTTACCTGTCATTAGGGTCAGAACATTCTTTAGCAATTTCTGGCAAGTTCACCAAGAATTTCCTCACTAAACTCTGTTTCCAAATCACAAATCAGTTCCCATCTTTGGTTAGGACTTTTCTTAAATCATCCCTACCCAAAATCCTTCCAATCAATCAATAACCTTTGGACCAAGAATCATTTACCTTGTCAGTCCATAATATTAAATCTTAATAAAAAAATTAGGAAGGAGAGAAAAAAAATCAATTTAGGAAAACATCTTTTCCGTCACCTATGCATCAAACTACAAAGATATGCCCCTAAACTAAACTCAATGTATATGTAAAAGAAAAAGATAAGTGTCTATTTACTCTAAGTTCAATATAAACTTAACATAAGTTTATTGAAATGTTTTATGAACACTTAGCTCTAAAATACAGGTATTATAACAACATTAAGCTATCTAACCTAGTAGCTAAACACCAGAAACATGACACTGGCATTCATCAACTTAATGTTGCCATGAACAAAAGGCAGCATAACAGTAATGAACTAATAACACTCCCAGCTCCCAGGATTCAAACTTATATCCCCTTCTAATCTATCTGCTTCTACCTCAGTATGCTCACACAGGACAGGTTTGTTTATTTAATTTTATATTGTTCAGTTAGGAAGATTAACAATTACATTGTCCAGAGCACCTACGATCAAGATAATTTTGGTAAAGGTGAACTGATGGAGCAAAAGTAAGCAGAACAGATATGAGAAGGAAAGAAGAATCAGAGTTGATCACTGAAAAGGATAAAAGGAACAAGAGAAGACAAAGAAAAGAAGAAAAGATAGGAAGAGGCATATAAGACTATGAAAACAGCAAGACAAAGCAGAAGAGGAAAGAAAAAATATTATTCTGATCTTCTTCCCTTCTTTCACTTTTCTCTTCTTTTGCTACTTCACCGTTTTTTTCAATTTGTAACTAATGTATCTTAAAGAGAAAAAAATGAAATGCTGTATCACTTACAAAGGCCTTAAAGAATCTAAAAGTATGATCTCATAATTTTCCATGTTTCCAGAGACCTTAGCTTTCTGATGAAGGATGACTTTCGTTTTAGAATAAAGGATTTTCCACCAAATACTCTCTACATGAGGAAAATGAAATACCCAAATCAACATTAGAAGTTAATATTGGAGTTTTCAGATATATGAAATTACAGTTGCAAGCAGAACCTTAATTTTTCCCAAACTTTAGTATTCATCATTAACTTGCAGCTGGACAATCTGAATGTTCCATAAGTCTGATTATTAAAAGTATTTAAATATAGTAATATGTTAATAAAATAGATTTAAGGAAAGAAAAAGGGACAAGAGGATGATTGGAAAAAAATTAATTTAAAAACCTGGCGAACAGCCTAGCTGAGAGGGAGCTAGATTCCAATTCCAATGGAGTTACACTACAAGCAAATGGAAAAGGAAACCATCTGTGAACTGTTTGATGCAACTACTTGTGGAGATTAGGCTTATTAGGCATAGCTTGCTCTGGTTCAGCAAAAATTGAGGGAAAGAAAAGCTAGGTGATTCACTGTAAGACATCAGAGAGCACAAAGAAAATTAAACTTCAGAGCTTTGTCAAAGGATGGTAAAGGGAACGTTTTAGAGTTTTCCCTTGCTTTTCAAGCCAGGCCTTCCTTTCCTGCATTATAATGTGTTTCAGAATTAGAAAAAGCAAAACATCTGAATACTTCCACTGTAAAAATGCTCTTCTACAAGACTTTAACTGAAGTTCTTGAAAAAAACATATTGGAAGTCCTGCAGCCTGCCAGATACGCAGTAAGAGCGATACATAGTAGACAGTAACTTATGGAAAGTTCTAAGACATCTCAAGGAAAGAAACTCTAATGTCTATGGGGATAAGCTGAGGAGCAGGGTTTTCCTTCAGCAATGGTACCATGCTTTACTAGAGCATATCACATGTTTTAAATACCACCGTATAGACAAACGAGAACAACTGTATAAGACCAGAATTTATTAAATGCTATTTAGCAAGTAACGTGCTTCCTTAACAAATACAATTAACAATAAATATAGGATATGTCATTTTCGCTTGGCATTTCAGGTAATCCAAACTCTGTTATTCCAATACTTCTGCAGCCCCAGCTCTATATGTTCTTGTTCACTCTTTTACAAGATAAGGCCTCTTAAAAGGTAAAATTTTAGTTTGAATGGGGTCTCTGATTAGGCATATAAGAAAACTGTTGCTGCATTTATTCTCATGTTCCTCACAAAGCAATGGTTTTGTTTTGTTCTAATGCTTTTCTAATATTGTGGGTGCTCAGTAAAATAGAGCTTATCCCAGACTGTGAATTAAAAAAAATGACAGACAATAAATGACTTACTAGCTTTCAGTATGTATGAGATCATGGCTTCAAGATAAGTCATATAATAAAGAACCAGTCTCCTGAAAGTATTGACGCACAATCCTCTGCACCAAGAAATATGCCAGACCCTTGTCAGAATACCTCAAGCTTAGTGTCACTCACAGATAGCAAACCAGAGAATATATTCATATAGGTCACACTAGAAAAAAGAAGCTATGATTTACAACCCTTTTCTGTGCCTTCTAACAAACTCTAAATCTGAAAAAAACCCATCCGACTAAAAAAAATCCTACCCAAGATAAGATATGGATATGAATATAAATTAAATGGCTAGACAGGAGGATAACTTAGACAACAAAGTAAAGGCTGAAATTTTTGAAGCTGCCTTCAGAAACCAGATTACCCAAGTCAAAATCCTAAGGCAATACAGAAATCTCTCTTTTATAATTTTACTTATATTTAAATGCTACATTTAATATAGCACTGTGCAAAATATTTGCTTTTGTCCCATCAAAATAACCTGATAAAATTTTTAGTAGAAATTTCTTTTGTTTAAAAGAAAACCAAATGCTTCAGTAGGTAACATATCCCAATAAACCCAATACTCATCTTCTTTGACAATCAGATTTCACTCTACTTTTTATTCCTCCTAAGTAAAATATTGACATATTTAATTCTGTAAGCAACCAAATGCTTCAAAAGGAGCTCCACAGTGTTTTGTTTCATCAAAAGCATTTGTTGTTCTGTGTGCCTACAAATGGCACTATTACGTAAAGATACTCTGATTAGCTTGAATCAGGCACTGGAGGAATTCTAGAGCTCCTGAAATAAACTGAAAATAGACTCCAGCTGTGCTGCTGCACCACTTCCCTGCTCATTTCAAGCTTAGGAATCTTCACACTGAATTGCAAAGTACAGCATACGCATTTGTGCTGGGAAATTCCCAAACATGACAGCCTTTTATTCTTGTAAGAAGATCTCAGCCAGCGTCCACAACACGGGTACATATGCAGAGCCCCTTCTGGTTCTACACACGTTCTCAATTGCACCCATGAGCCCTCTCTTGCCAAACAGGGTCATAAGGACGGCCTTATGCAGAATTTGTGTGGGGACTGAACATGGCACTGCTGCAAGAGGATAGTGAAGAGAAGAAGAGGGGAGGACATGAATGCCAGCAGGGAAGGAGTGGAAATGGGGTAGGGAAGAGAGTTGCTAACTGCTGCTGAGAGCATGAGTAAGGAGGAGGAGAGCCTGCGGGCAGCTGGAGCGGCTCAGAAGCTGAACAAAGCAACATGGCTGCTGGTGCCGGACTCGCACTGCATGCGGAAAATACACCATTTTCTTGTTATCAGAATTCAAACTGGAAACCTGAATGACAAATACAACAATGTACATCCTACGGAGTTAATTGTAACCACATAAAAGTGGGAAAACCAGAATGAAAGCTCCCTATTCAGCCTGCTGTGTGTCCTGCAAAGGCACCGAGCACTTTACAAAGATGAAGAATTGACTTCTGTCCAATTTTAAAGGGAACAGCTATAATTCCAGTTGTTTAAAAGCTTGCATGCACTTCAGTAGCTAATTTGAATGCAGAAAAACAAATATATTTTTAATAAAGTATTACTTCTTACTTTTCTGAGAACACAATGAACTTATTCTTCCACTGGAGGAATACTGTATATTTTTTTATTCTCACTTTACCTTCTTCCTGTTTTATTGGCTTCTCTCTTTATTCCAACTCGCACAAACTCTCCATCATTTCATGTATACTACCTTGCTATCCATTAAGCTTTCTTTCCTTTTTGTCCTTATTTCCATCTTATTTCATCCAAAATATCTCAAATCTTAATTGCAACTGCTTTCTTCACCTGTGCTTCCTTACTTCTTACGTTTCATTCCCGATGGCTACGTACTTGTAATCTTTCAATCAAAATAACTAGTCAGTGAAAATCAGACCTTATATGCCTCCTTGTTCACTCTCATTCATACTTGATCTGCACCATTTTTTAAGGCAAAGGATTCATGTAAGTTTAAAAATCTATTATGTTCTCACTATGATTAAAAATAGAGAAAACTTTATCAAACTTTATCTTTTCAGAAGAAATACTGATAATGAATTCATTTCATGGAGAACAGTGAGGCATACCCTGTAGAAATTAACATTGTTAAAACAAAATTTCGTTTTTATGAGTCAGAAAACCTTAAGATTAATTTTCTCATTTTTTTCAAAACTTCAAAAGCAGATTGCTAAAAAATTATTAGAAGTTTTAAGAGGTAATTTGAATTTCTAGTCCTGCAGATGAAACAGAGCAGAAAATTCTATGATGACCCTAAAATGACTATTAGAATTAATAGTTCAACAGCCTCACTGCACAAAATTTCAAAATACAGCTGAATACCAAAAAACAAAGCAGTTTGAAAAATCTCAGCTCTCATAGCAATCTCCAAAGTCATGGTCATTTGGCAAGAGCTGGCAGCACCCACTTTACAGAGTTCCACTGATCACTGAAGTTATGCAGCAGAAGCTACTAAACTTTTATCTAAGACTGTTACTTACACTACATGGAAAGCCAGTATCAGTGAAAATGGGAATCTCTAACAGGGAATAGTTGTTTCACAACAGATTAGGACAAGACTGATTATTCTGCATAACTATTAGCACTAAAAACCGATTAAGAAAAAAACCACATAATGGTGGTCTGCTATAGTAAAGGACTTTGTTCTCCTAATTTTGTGAAAGAGATGAAAATGTTTCCCATTTCTTCCATCTGTTTCATTTTTATACAACAATTATTATTGGTTTGTAATAGCTAAACAGGTGGGAGAAATAGGAAGCATTTTCATCTCTTTCACAGAAGAAAAAAGAAAATGAGGTAGAATCCACTCCTCAGAACAAAACAGGGCATTGAGACAGCACTTATTGAAAAGACTGAGCAGATAAACACAGGCATTTAGTGAAACAATGCAGAAATCAAGTCCCCAGAGATGCTTCACAATTTCTAAAGCAAAGCAGATGATCAGCTCTTCTAAGCTAAAACTAGTTGAGAACAGTGAGTATATGTTTTTTCTTATTATCACTCTATTTTTGAAACATAGAGATATTAGTATGTGGTCTGTAAGAACCCTGGCCTAGAAACACTAGAATGCTATTAGAGACAAGTTCACAGTGATACATTAACAATCTGAGTAAGAGGAGCACTTATAAAAACTCACCTGCTGTTACATACAAGACTAATCACAATTCAAACCCCTAACAGAGTTTGCCTTAATCACCACCTCCAAACACTGCACATACTACTGAGTGGCACTATAATTGGTGCAGCAGCTAGCAGCAAGGGAGCACAACTTCTCTGTCACTGGTAGCACGAACAGAAAATCCAAATGAACAGAAGTCTTATGTATTCCTGGTTGCTACAACATGAATTCTTAAGAGGAAAAACAGGACATGACAAGTTCTTTCTGCATGGGACAGAACAACTTCCTGTACATACGACATCTCAGGTGATCATTCCTATCCTTATTAGATCATTCCTTGCCTTAAATAACACCTTTCAGGACAAAAGCTGGAGTACACATCAACTGGCAACTTTAATATAACAAAAATGCAGCAGCATGATTTGTTCCTGAATCACTAATGCAAGTTATTTAGAGCAGTTTATGCGGCTTTATTCACTAGAAGCAACACAACACTCAATGAGGTCTGACTCAGTTTCAAGCCAAAGACTTTCTGTAGTGAAAGAGACCGTATATTGCTAGTTTCCACTAAAATAAATAAATGGAGACATGATTATAACTCACTGTGCATAATTATGCAAAATTTCGTACTGCTTTTTATGTCAAGACAGTCCCTGAATAAAGATTAATATATTTGTGCCTAGAAACCTTACAAAACTTTTCAGATGCATGCCTCTCAGGGACAGGATGCTAAGATTGGATTTGTTTGGGGTTTTTTTGATTCTTTTGTTTGTTTGTTTGGGGGGCAGGAGGGGAGGGAGTGTTGTTAGCCAAGGATTCTACTCAGGATATGAGGGTCGATAACAAAATGGGGCTGGAAAAAAAAGGCGGGGAAAAAACAGAGAAACCCAGGTTCTTACGAAAGCTGTTAATGGTAGGAAACCCAAGAAATTTAAAGTAAAGTTATTCAGTTTATTTTTAGATTATTTTTATCTAGATTGGATAACTTTAAGTTCCAATGTGTACACATTGCTGCGAATTATTTCTCTTAAGAGTACAGTCTGTCTTAAACAGTTTGCAATTTGAAGAGCAGCTTAGTAGCCCTACGTAAGCAGTCATTACATCTCTAGAACACTATTAGAAGGAAGTGCCACTCTGACACTTGCCTCTTGAAATCTAATCCAGAAAAACTTCAGTCCATACTTTAATTCAAATGCATAGTTACACTGGAAAGTACTTCAGAATGTGCTTTTGTACTATTTGGGACAACTTAATTATATTTTGTAATTCTTTCTGTGGATCCCTTACATTCCCAGAATCCTCTTAAAGCACTAATAATTTAAAATTATATCATAGTGACATATACTGTTTGGAGATATCATGGTCTTTTTTTGTAGGTACCACATAAGTCCAAGCTCATTATTTCATCTGTGGTCTAAACGGGCAACGTGACAAGATCCATTGTGTCTGAAGCAAAATATAAAAATATGGTTCTATACTTAAAACAAAACAGAGGAAGATTAATTGGCTCAGTATTCCTTTAACTATTCGTTAAATCCCAACTAACGAACATCTTATCTACTAAAATAATTCTGAATGAATAATCATTTCTGATTTACTCTAGAATAAGAGCAAACCCAAAGGGAATACAAGTGGCATATTTCAAATTCCAGTTTGAGTACTTATTTGAATTCGCCTTCAGCCAAGATTAGATAAATAAGTAGCCAAGCTTTAGCATTAAAAAATAATAGCAATTGTGCACATTTTCAGAATTCATAAAAAAACTTCTACAGGGCTGTCTACAGAAGACAGAATCGTTATCTTTGAGTAATTTAAATAATTGTTATGAGTTAAAATTTGGTTTGCCACTAATCATAGAATGGTTTAGGTTGGAAGAGACCTTAAAGATCATCCAGTCCAACCCCCCTGCTATGAGCAGGGACACCTCCCA
>NW_010173956.1:44815-58210 GCF_000695765.1 Mesitornis unicolor
CCCTGCCCACCCTGGCCTTGAACCCCTCCAGGGAGGGGGCATCCACAACTTCCCTGGGCAACCTGTGCCAGTGTCTCACCACCCTCACAGTAAAGAATTTATTCCTAATATCCAGCCTACATTTTTCCAGTTTAAAACCATTCCCCCTCGGTCTATCGCTACTTGCTCTTGTAAAAAGTCCCTCCCCAGCTTTCCTGTAGGAAAGGTTCTTCACTAAGGTTCTACTTGAATTCTTTTCCTTCTGCCCAGGTCATTCTTCTCAATCTCACCATTTGTATTTCATATTTTAAAAAAAAATAAAAATAAATATTTTTTATGACCACACATCCAAATGTCAAATAAGAATTTCCAAAAAATCAACCTTCAGACACTGAGCTCTGTTCTAGCTTCTGTCTGCTGTTCTGTCTCTTTAGAACCCTACTTTGATTTTGTCCTAATTATCTCTTTCCAAGATCTGTTCTTCTAGTTTCTTTAAATCACTCAGTGCCTTACCTAGGAGTCGTAAAAATAGCATACATCAGTGAGTTTTGGTCTACCAGAAGTTGGTAGACTCCAATTTTATTTGAAGCCATTTGCTTTGTTCTGTTTACCTATGGCTTAATTTACTATAATTTTTATATTTTTTTTCTCCCCTTCAGGACTTCTATGTTTTTCATTCCAGGAACTCTGAATCTCCTATATTCATGCTGCTAAAATGGTACAGTTACTATCTATTTATAACCTCAGTTCAAAACTAGAATCATGTACTTAGCTTTCCACTCACTCTTTTTCTTTGCATCTCTTCTATCTCCTTTCATCATCTCTAGTATCATTTCAATAATTTCTCTAAGACCCTATCCAGTACTGAAGTGCCTCTGTTCAATAAAGCACTCAGACATATACTGAGTATATAAACTGTCTTCCCATTCTCCTCATAACTGTCTAAAATTTTTACTGTTTCCTTCCATTCATTTCAACCTCTACAATATCTAGGCTCTTCTACAATATACAGCCTATACTTTCTTCCAAAGCAGTTATGTCAATGACTGCCAGGGTCTTTAATTAATCTATCCTGATACCTGATAAGGATACTAGATTCTGTCCCATCTCTGTAGTGAAATTCAAACATAAATAACATATTAAAAATAGAAATGGCCCACTACTTAAAAAAAAACAACAAATCCACAAACCAAAAAAACCCCACAAAAAAAATGAACAACAAAGCTTTTTAAAGCTAATTGGTATGCCTTCATGAATGAAAACATCTATTATTAATTGACTTAGTGGTCAGTTAATTCTGGGAAATACATTGTTCAAAACAAAACCATTATCAATTAGTATCATTACAGCTATAATTAATTTGTGTCTCAATAATTTTATACAACCTTTTATTTTGAAAATAAAATCAAGAATTTATATTTTCAGAAGCTATGCAAAAAAATATTATATTGTAATTTAATCACAAGTTCTTTTCTCAGTATTCCATACTGGTTTTAATAAAATTATAAATTATAAGCCACACAAAATCTGACAGTTCTAAGAACAAATTTAGCAATCAGTGATGTCCTCAAAAAGCCATTGCATTTTGCAATGCAGCCAACCAAACTATGCAGTGACACTCTATAACACCCACTAAAAATCTTCCAAAGCCACACAAAAAGCAGTATATTTTTAGTGCTTGAAAAAAAAAACAATGAAAAAATACGTAATTATAAGCACATTTAAAATTTTTGCTTCTTTTAATTGGCAAAAAAACAACAGAGAGGAAAGCAATCCAGGGCCCTTCCAGCCTAAGCATACGGAGAGGCCTTCTTACAGCACTAGGCAGCCCTAAGCCCACTCTTTTTCAAAGACTCTCTATTTGAACCATCAAGAGCAACCTTTCTCCTCTTCTCAAGAGCAACAATGAAGGCAACTTCGGTTCTCCTTTCTTCAGAAATCCGGGAGAGGCAGAACAGCGTAAGCAGTAATGTGTATACTAAAGTATATTTTTTCAGTGGATGGGCTGGACAAGCAGCTTTCCTCTTCTCTCTTCAGGCGTACAAAGCTTTGCTAGGCTGGGGGGACCTGCCATGAGCTACTGGCTCTTGGAGTTCAAATCCCACAAAAGCAAAGCAGGATCATCCTTTCTCTCAGAGTTGGCTTTTTTGTTTGTCTGATGAGTCATGGATTGTCATAATTTGAATTATACTTTCATGCTCCTCTATAGAAGCACAAGGACTAAAAATACATGCTTTTAATGAGAGCTGAGACTTCTGCCACAGTCACATGGCTCCCCAATTAGTCCATCCTCCCTTCGTTTTTGTTTGTTCAAGGCTTGGTGAACTGTAACTCTCTGTTTGTGACATCAGGCTCATTTCCACAGCAACCAATTGAATTATTCCCCAAATCTTTATAACAGAGAATAAGCAACAGGAACAGATGAACTCTTAAGAAACAAAAGCTTCTCACTGTTTACAAGCAAATGTCCATAGAAACAACCAAACAATAAAGGAAAAGAAATATGGAAGATACACAGAAACACAGGAAATGTAACAAAGGCATAATCAATGTTTATACATTTTACAGTGCATAAATACATATTCAATAATTTTATGACTGTATGTCAGATTTGTAATAACCACAATATGTGTTCAACACCAGTAACAGCTGATGCTGCAACACCGGGCATTAATGACTGGCAGTGCATAACTGTGGAGCTTCAATTCCAGAAAGAAATCATTATTTTTTGACAGAGGAAACAGAAACCAAGGTGAGATGATATTATTTGCCTTTCGAAATTCTAAGACAACAGGTATCACTGTCAGCCACCGCACACCATGGATCCCACAGCCACAGAAACTTGAGAACTAGGGTTTCTATTTTGAACTCTGGAGGAACTCTTTAGATTTGCTTCCTGCAACAATATCCTTGAAAATGGAAATGCATAGTCATTGACTTTTCCCCTAAAGACTTACTCAGTATTCTGTTCTATTGCAACAAAGAACCAGCATTTGGGTGCTTGACTATAATAAGAATCATGGATCTATCTGCATGTCTAAGAGTTAACACAAACCTTGATATTATTGGCAGTGATAGAGCTCTAACTTAATCTTTCCCAGATACCTAAACAGCCACTATGCCCTCAGTGGAAACACTGGAAACTTAGTAGCATAATCTAGAAATTAAGAAGATTATCCTACAAATAAAGGCCAAACACTATCCACCCTCACCACAATCAATTCAGTATCTGTACTGTATTGAACTATTGTGTTTCACCACTAAGTGAGACAGAGTAAACATTACAATCTTCTCCAAGTGTAGCATCGGCTTCTCTCCCCGACTCTCCTGGATGAAGCAGATGTGCAAGATGGTTGCAAGTAAATTACTATCTTCTAGTGAGGCCACCAAGTGCTCTTAATGACAAGACAGTGCCTTATTCATCACACAGCAAGCATGGCCAGTGCCTCTCTGTGCTCAAATGACGCGTTTGTAACCATAACAGACTTTTCTAATACTATTTTATCTCTGGAATCTGTGATCAATGCAACTTGGCACTATCTAACAGGTTCCATCAATTTATTCCTTCTCCAATTCCTCTAACATTTCTTCCATATGAGATCTAAATAGGCACAAATGTTCAACACTTTCACCATCTTTCCTAAAATGGACAAATAAAGTGTGTTAGCACCAGAACAACTGAGACTATTTGCTCCCTAATACTTTTGTTACCCCTTAATTAAAAGTGCAAGCTTCTGAGCCATTATGTTTTTGACCCTGCCACTCAATCATTCAGGAATAAGCAGTAGCTCTTTAGGACAGGAATTGAAGCTAAAAACAGCTGGTGCTTCATTGAACTGATCCTATTCTGGACCAACTTGTGAACATCTTTAAAAATTTTGAATTACAAATTTACTCCAAAGGTCTATTGCCTTCTCTGTTTTTACTAAATGGACTAAGTCTCTTACTGTTATGATACATGACCCCTTGCTAGCAGCCTCCAGTCAACACCACGCAGCAGCAACAGTAGTCTTGCATTTTGCTTGCTTTTACAATCCCTTTATATCAGAACTCCTAAACAATTCAGATCTTTCTGGATTTTCTGCTCTGCAGAGGAATATGGGACCTTAAAAAAAAGCAGAGTATGTCTCCCCTCCCTACAACAAATTCATCTATCAAACAATCTTCAGAGGTCAAGTGCCTACTATGACTGGTTAAATGAAAAATAAATTCACAACTTTATATCTTTTCTATTCTGGATTTAAATCTAACACATGTCATAAAGTTGGATATAATATCCTCATTAGTGAAGACTGTATATAACCACCTGGCGTCTTTCTCTAGCCACTCCATCCCACACAGCCCTTGCATGCAAAGAAGGGAACTCTCGGTAGACACATTATCCTTCTCCATTAAGTTCTCCAAGTGCATAGCGCATCATACAGGCAGTGCTGGAGAACTCCATCTTTCACCTGACAGGCTCTGACAAAAGTTCAGGATAACTTTATTTCCTCTATCTTTACTAAAAGCAGCAGAAACACCATACTCATAAAATGAATATTTGAGATACAACTATTGTCAGTAATCACCAACAATTTTCCCTCTCTGCTTTCCAAGCAGCCAAAAAATAGCTGGTTTTAGCAATCTGTATTCTGTGATTAGGCCCATCCCACATTAGAACTGGCACAATTCTGGGTGGCACTGGAAGCCTGGGACCTTCTGCAGGACTGTGTAACAGTCCACAGCTGCTGGTGACCAGCTGCCACATGTATGAAGCTCCCCGCAGGTTATCATTTCTATCCATTGTAAAAGAAAATCTTTTCCATCTGTGAGGGCCACAGAATCAAACCCACCCAAGAGTCTCTGACAACTTAATTCTGGACCAAAACTTCTGCTGGCCTTCTTGTTTCTCTTCAGACTGTCTAGTTCTTGAAGTAGCTCTAGATGCTACATCAAAAGATGCTGCAGCTGCTGATGCTTTCCTGTTCTCACAGCCATTTCAGTAGCAGTCCAACATCTATTTCTATCTTCAGGCTGTGACAGTCTGCCCAAGTGCTCCTCCATCAGCCTGGGAAAAAGTCCCTGGCAAAAGTTTTGCAAAAAGTCTTTTTCAGGCCTTTTCCTGAGGGCACATTTTGTTGACAAACTCAAAAAGACAACACAAAACCAAGCTATTTCCCCAGAGTACACATGCTGCCAGAGCTCAGAGGCTTTTTCCTCCACCTCTCTCTGCCTACTAAGGGAAGGGCAGACCTTCCCTTTTTCTTATAAAGCCTAGATGAATAATGAAACAGTCTTTCTGGTTTCAATCCCTTCAATATTTTCTCACTTGGTTTCAGAGCAGGATCCTCTAAACTTCCTTTAACATACAATTTGGACTATAACAGCCATAAAGCTTCATTTAATGAAAAGGAGATACAAATTTCATTTAATAAAAAGGATAGAAAAAACTCCTGTCCAAACTAATCAAACTTACCATACAGATAATACTCACAATGAGCTATTTATATTGTTTCTCTCTAATGTTCTTACAATTCAGACTGCTGTTAGGAGCAGCACAGAGCTCTGCCTATATGGTTTAGGAGACACAGTCTTTGCCTGAAAAGTCTTGTATGTACATCACCCTATGCACTTTAGTGACATTTTCATGCAGAAAACCCCCTGCATCTTTTCGCTTTTCCCACAGCCAGCATTTATCATGAAATCTAAAGAAGAAAAATAATTACAACTTTTCTCTTAAATGCATGTATTTCCATAGAATGTTTCAGGATTTGGTGTGGGCTTCAGTATTGTTGTTGCTGTTATTGTTATTATATAACAAGCACACCAGTTATCTCAGTTCTCCTTTTCATATACTCTTCTGAGGCATTTTAAAACCAGGTAAAGCCACTCATTCTCCTTCGCTGTTCAGTTACATTTATGGAAATTGGGAAAAGCTGGTATGTATTCAGGAAAGAAATTTTACTTCAGGGTTTGTACTCACTAGACAATACACTTGGATAAAGCTAAAAATCATACCATAAATATGTGATGAAGACAACAGGCAGACAAGATGTGGTAGGAACTACTCAATAGGGTACCAAGGACAGTATCTTGCACACAGAGCTAGGAGCAGGCATTCTTTGTTGAACTACACTTCCAAGAGTAGACAGGCTATCATCAAGCTGATAGAAGATGAATTGAAAGTGGAACTACACTGAACTGGAGCAAAGTGTCCTTCAGTCACAAAGTGGAAAAGCACATGTCCCTGTCTGAGCAATAGAATCCATGTGACAAATCTTAGTGAAAGATTCACACATGTACATTGGTGACTAAAAAGGGGATTTGGTCAGAATTCATCTCTAATGTCCACATTCAGTCAGCTGCAGTTTTGCACATATAGCCTAACTGTGGAAGTACTTTAAGCTTATTACCTGTGCAGCATGTATCTCAACGTGGTTTGAAAATTCACTTACATAGAGGTATAAGTATGAACTCTAAATTCAACCCACTGAGATCAGGTCAGTAGAGTACACTCTTCTCTAACAGTTTGTTTAAGAATTTCTTTATGTTTTCTTTTAATTAAGTCTTTACCATTCAGTATTATTACTTTTTATTTGCACACCAAAATGTATGTACACTAATATATCAGAAAAAACTCATTTTGTAGGTCTTATTGTTTGAAGTGCTCTACTACTTTATTTCAGTATTATGCATCTCTTACTATCTAATACCTACATAAATTGACTCATATTAAAAAATAATCCAATGAATTGCTGCATAATGAACTTAAAAGAACAGTTCTTTTCATATTTCAGCTTGTTTTTGTATTGGGTTTGTGTGGAAAGGTTTTGGAAGCAGGTGGCCTCAGGGATGACTTCTGTGAGAAGATGACAGAAGCTTCCCCCATGTCTGAGAGAGCCAATGCTAGCTGGCTCCAAGACAGACCCACCGCTGGCCAAGCCAATCAGCAATGGTGGTGGCACCTCTGTGATAACATATTTAAGAAAGGGAAAAAAAAATCCTGCAGCACAATAGCAGCCAAGAGAGAGGAGTGAAAATATGTGAGAGAAACAATTCTGCAGACACCAAAGTAGGTGAAGAAGGAAACAGAGGAGATGCTCCAGGTGATGGAGCAGAGATTCCCATGCAGCACATGGTGAAGACCATGGTGAAGCAGGCTGTCCTGCTGCAGCCTAGATAAAGCAGATATCCACCTGCAGCCTGTAGAAGACCCCACATCAGAGCAGGTGGATGCACCTGAAGAAGGCTGTGACCCCATGGAGAGCCCCCACTGGATCAACCACCTGGCAGGACCTGTGATACCATGAAGAGAAGCCCATACCAGAACAGGTTTGCTGCCAGGACTTGTGACCTCATGGAGGACCCACACTAGAGCATTCGGTTCCTGTGAGACTGCACCCTGTGGAAAGGGCCGATGCTGGAGCAATTCATAAAGAACTGCAGCCCATGGGAAGGGCCCACATTGGAAAAGATCATGGAAGACTGTCTCCCATGGGTGAGACCCCATGCTGGAGCAGGAGAAGCAAATGAGGAGTGATAGAGCAGCTTGGTGGACACCTGGCATCCAGCCAAGGTCAACCCAGCATAGCTGTACAAAAGTAATTCTGATTCCAGTGACGTCATTAAGTAGATGTGACTATCAGCCACTAAGAGTATGATCCAAAGCCACTGACATCCAAGGTACACAGGTATTTGGGAGACAATACTCTTTGTTCTCACTTTAGGCCTGATTCAAACTAAAAAGGCATTATAAATACTGTATTTTGTAAATTCAAGAAAGTGTATCTGTTAAAAATTATCATAGTTAAAAGAATGCTGTAATTTAGGTAAGATTTAAGTCAAGTCTATACACCAAAATGAATGAAAGGCAGAGCAAATTATACCTCCAAGTTCAAGGCCAGGCTGGGCGGGGCTTTGAGCAGCCTTGTCTAGTGGGAGGTGGCCCTGCCATAGGCAGGGGCATTGGACTGGATGATCTTTAAGGTCCCTTCCAACCCAAACCATTCTATGATTCTATGCTATCAGCAGGTGAGTGGAAAACAAATAGCTTTGCTATAAACTCCCTGCTGTATTCGAGAGTCCTTCAGTGAGGCTGACTCAGCACAGGAAAGGCAAGGGACTGATTACCAACACTTGATGGGTGTGCAACTGCCACAAAGTCAAACCTCCCTACAGCGTTACCTTCTGACACTCAGATCATCTCTCCTTCCTTGCAGGAGACTCAGTCAAGTCACATGCTGAAGTGTGAAATGTCTTTTTCTTTTTAAAGAAATAAAACTCTACCAAGCCAGCCAAACCCTACTAGAAGTCTGGTGATTTTTCAGTTCACTACTTTGCCATGTTCAACAAAGACAATGAAATATCCAAACAGTTATTTATACAAACTTCATAAAATTCCACACAATTTAATTACTATATAGTAATGAATAAAAGCATCTACTGTCACAACATCTCATATAAAATATATATTAAAATATGCTCTCTAAATACCCATAGTCACAAAACCGCATAGGTAGTCTACATTACCATACTGGATAATATTTCTTCAGTTAAAAAAAATAAGTTTGACATCAACAGATTATTTTCCCCTCCAAATAACGTATCTTTTAGATTAAAAACCATAAATGTAAACCATTAATTAACCTCTTACTTGGCAGTGAATAAAATCAATATAATAATATATTCTGCATTCAAAATATTATTCATTTTAATTAGCCACAAAATAACATTTTAAAAATTACTTACATTCTGCATATTTTTGAAGCTGAGAGAACTCTCCAGGACTAAGGTTAACCCACTTCTCCTGGCTCGTCATACTGGCAGTAAGGGTCCTCGTTAAATATCAGAAAAACATTCCCTTTGAACCAGAAGATATAAACTCCATAAAGATTTGTAGCTTCAGTTCACAGTGCTTGGAGACTGGAGAGATGGCATCAGTCTACGTGGATGAAGCTTTTGACGCTATGAACTGCTTCCAACGTCTTGGTTCAGTGGTGAGTTACAGCACTGTTAAAAGATCAAACAATAGAAGCATAAATACCAGTTTTACCATAAGAGTAATTGCAACTGATATTTTCTTATATACAGTTCTGCTCAAAATCTTTCAATACAGTATTTGTCCATAAATAGTTTTATAAGCATTTTCAAATTTTATTTTTATAATTCTGAATGCTTATGCACAGCACTGATGATGAAAAATTTTCTATTGTTTGTGTACAAATCGTGTCTGGACACCTTGTATGGGGAAGTTGCTGCTTCAGTAACAGCCACTGCAATAGTAGATACTACCTATCAGTAAACTTAGTTCCCTATGATTTTGAAATGGGATTCAGGTAGCTAGGTTTGTATCCAATTATCCTGTACAGTGCTATATGGCCTTGTCAGAAATGTTCTGAAGCTTCCAACTCCCCATGCCAAAAATGAAATGGATTCTGCAGTTTGGTGAAAAAATCAGGAGAGCTATATAAATATTAATTATTCTAACAAAATAGTAGGGGTTTGATCTCTAGAATGTCACAACACTGCTGAAGTCACTACTGAAAATCAGCTATTACGGTTGGCTCCATTGCAAATCAGTCCAGGGTTAAAAAAAAAACCAAAACCACAGATCAAACTGTGGGTGCCATCTCATTTCAATTTATGCCATTTTTACCTCCATAGGACAGACCTTACAAAGGCAATGCATTACCAATGCCACTCCTTGCACAACAGGTAGAATACTTTTCATCTAATTTTAGCCATTGAAAAAGTCAGTATCTCATCTGAGATTGTCATCCTGGGCTCTCTCTCTAATCAGCAAAAAAAAAGAGACAGGTGGCCCAGACAGCAATTAATCCCTCAACATAATCTTAAAATGCGATGAATCGCCTTCTTGTGCTATTTACCTTTCCCTATTGATCACGGAGGTTGCCTAGATGACAAGTTCAGACTAGAAAGCTAATTTTAGACCATAAGTGGAATCTCTTTATATGCCTAGCAATGTGTCATTTACAAGGGTCAAATTATAAAAAGAGCAAACAAAAAATTCAGACCAGGAGAGACTGACACAGTAATGGAAAGAGAGATAAGGAGGAAGATGTTGGCAGCTGGCAGTGGAGAGAAAAAGGAGTAAAGATGTCATAGAGGAGGAAAAAAAAAATAAATAGAGTAGCTAGGAACAGAAGCATATGAAAAAAGATACATTAACCCAATGATAGACAACACTTTTTTTCCCCGTCTTACATATATGAGTATCATTTCTGGACAAAGACACCTTAGTCCCATAGCACGTTTTTATTGCTCTCAGGCCCCTCTTGGTGAATGATTTGACTATATGTACCTATATTATGAGGACTTAAGGCTATCTAAATACAACAACAGACTACTTGGCAGCCACTCTGTTTTTTAAAATTTGGACCAGAAGAGATTGCTATGCTCTCCATCTTCTCAAGTTAAAATAAAGCATAACAACAAGTTTGAATAGGTAAGACCTAGAAACACTAAGTGTAAAAATAACAAAAACCAATAGAAGCATGGAGATTGGCATGGAAAAAGCAACACTGATGTTGATAATGTTGCCCAAGTGCAAGGCACATCAGCCCTCAAACAACAGTGAATGAACATAAGTGCCAGAAAAAGGGCAGTAACTACAACGGCTACAAATTATACTCAGTTAAAGAAGCTATCACTGTCTTGAGAACCTCAGTTCTCTTATTTATGAGAAGAAAAAATAACTATGGTCAACAGGGAGATTTTAATCAAATTAGCAATGTTTCATTTCTGGCAGTTGATTAGATTGTATTTAAGATAGTTTTATTTCTTCAAATTTATATATTTATCTCATATTCTTGACAACTGATTAGGTTTTACTGAAAATGCTTTTATATTTGCATAATTGATTTAATAGAACCAACATGTTCTACCACAATTTCATCCAGTATTACTTTTTGTATTCTTAACTACATTAGCTTCAATACCTGCAAAAGCTAACATTGCTGAATGCTGTACAGTTAGAGATTATCTCAATTATTTAATATGGATATTTGTGATAAGCAGCCTGCCAGAAGAACTGCTATTACTAGCAAGGTAATAACCACTGTGCACTCTAAACTGATCAATTTGTTCACGTGTAAAACCTTTAGCTGACCACTGTCTTTAGGTTTTGTTGTATACACAGTACACAGGCAGTGAAAACAGATGTTTTCCCATTGGCTTCCCCTTCTCCAACTTTAGATCTAAATTACCACCTCTGATACCCTTTCCCTTTTACCAGACACACAACCCAGGCTCCACTGCCTACAAACAGTGTTACAAGAAAAGATACATGAGCAAAGTGAAATGGGAGCAATGAATATAAAAATTTATTAAGATTTAGTATCGGCACGGTGGTCCACAGGAAAGAAGATGCAGTCTGTGTGTAAGTCAGCAGAGTTATCATGGAAGATACAACAGTGTTTAAGGCTATATGATTATCTTGGAAAACTCTCCAAATGCAAGTTTATTCCTTTGAAAGGGAAGACTATGGGGGATCTAGTGGAACTATTTTGCCAAGTTTAATTCAGGAACAGTAAAGGGGAGGTAGGCAGCCCTCTGATGATGAATAGCTGGTCTCTGGACTGCAGCCAGGGCCTGTACGCCACCTCAGTGCCTGTGATGCAGGAATATGCAGAAATACAATGGGGGAAATCTCAGCAAAAGGAACCCTACAGAGGCTTTCTTTTTCAGTTTGCTATTAAGTTCTGTTGCAGGAGAGTCCTAAATAAGGAAAGGTCGCTGCTCCCTGCATGCTTTAGTTTTCATAGTTAAAGCTTTTATAGTGGCATTTCACATTATATAAGAGTAATAATGTAGCTACAAGAAATCAAGTACATTATACATAGATGCTGAGGACAAAAGTGATCAATGCATATGTATTATTTGACGTGTGCCATCTTAATTTCTGTAGCAGAAAATATTAGTTTACATTATCTTTCTTCAGTAGTGTTTAATTTAAATGCATTCTTCTGAACTTTATTTCAGTGCTCTTTTTTTCAGTACTCCAGAAAGGCCATGCAGTGAGATACCTATACAGAAGTACATGAAAAGGAAAGCAGTAAGAGGCATAATACTATCAAACAGGTGAAAGAAACCCAAAAACTTTAGCTAAAGCATTAATCACATCTGCTTGCTGTTAAGCAAAATCAAGATCAGCAGCACTAAACAGATACAAACAGTGATTTGACCTCTTCATGCAGAGACAAATCACTTTGAAGAGCACACTACAGCATACAGTTAAAATACACAGGATGTCAGGTAGGAAGCTCTTCCACTGATCCCCTAAGAGTTTTTCCTATTCTGGGAAACTCAGATCTCTGCACACTTTTTATTAATATCTGCTTAGGCAAAACACACAGCACTCTCAACCAGACACAAAGCAGGCCTTACAAGTAAGAGAAATTAGAAAAACTACGTTAATAAACCATTTTATCACAAAAAGAATTAGTAAAAAAAAAAATCTTCCTCTTCTATCCACCAACAGTAACAAGTCTTAGAATTCCAGTCTCTCTTTTATAATGTGTTTTCCTCTCTGGATTTAAGGGTTTATTAAGCTTTCTGTCAGGATTCCTACCAGGCCACATACCCAAACTAGGAAGCAAAACTTTGTTAAAAACTCTACAAATCAAATGACTTGGCATTCAGCCAATAATGCTAACAAACTTAGATTCCCAGGAATTCCCCATGTCACTGAAATTCTCAGTTGCTCTGCACAAACCTGGCTGAGGAATGGAGAAGAGAGAGGAATATATAATGGAGGAAAAAACTAAATATAAAGGCACAACCCTTGTACACAGCCTAAATATTAAAACCAGCCTAAATATATAAACCATTACACCTCATGAAGTCCTCACAGCAAGGAAAGAGATGTTTCTGAAAGTATGGAGGAAAAAAAATACTTTCAGTCTTACAAAACCAATCAACAATACTGGGTTCAGCTTCGGACTTCGATTCCAGAGGAGAACTATGGCCTGTGTTAACACATCCAGCTCCTCAACCAACCCAACACCCTCTGCTTCCTCACAAAATGCAGGAGCACTTCTTACAGGGTCCATCCTCGCTGCTGCAACTGAAAGCATTAAACTCCTCCTAACACATGCCTTAATGGACTTTTCTGTATTCACCATAACAGGGAAACCTAAAAACAGCCTAGACACTGGCTTTTGCAATTACTCATCTATTTTTTTGCTTTCTACCAGCCCTTGCACATATCTCACATATAACTGCATCATTAATTGCCAGTTACTTCATAAAGGGGGCACAGGGTAAGGCTAATGGTAAGAAGGGGTGTAGGTGACAAAAAAGTATGTATCTTAATAAGTATCTTCCATGCTATACAAGACTGAGACCTTCAAGTCCTTTTCTCCCATTAACCTCTGTTTCAGTATGCTTATGTTTTTTATTGGAAAAGAAAGAGAGGAA
>NW_010173957.1:0-230 GCF_000695765.1 Mesitornis unicolor
GGGGTAGCAAGGGGGCCACAGCACCCCCCACCCAAATCCCACACCCCTGGGTGATTCCACCAGGTCACAGTTTCCCCATTTTCCCCAATGCCCCCCTGTTTCCCCCCATTGTCCCCATCCCTGCCCTGGGAACCCCTCTCTGTCCCGAAGCCTCCGGGGCCAGAAGAGGCGCTCGGGTTGGTTGGGTTGGCCAAAAAGTCATGGGGGGTTTGTTTCGGGGGGGGGAAAGG
>NW_010173957.1:370-736 GCF_000695765.1 Mesitornis unicolor
GGAGGATTTGCCGTCCCCGAAGTTTTGCTGTTCCAGGAATTTTGTGGAGGCCAAAACCAGCAGCTGTGGTGACACATCTATCCCAGCCCATGCATCCATCCCCATCCCACCCCACCCCATCCATCCCAATCCCAATCCCATCCATCCCATCCCATCTAATCCCTCCCATCCCATCCATCACATCCATCCCATCCACCTCCATCCCCATCCCCATCCCATCCATCCTATCCCCATCCCATCCACCTCCATTCCCATCCCATCCATCCCATCCCCATCCCATCCCCATCCGACTCTATGCTCACATCTCTGCTCAAGACTCTCTTGTGAATTGTTCCTTAACTGTTCTTGAAAATGGCTTAAATCCAT
>NW_010173957.1:869-1680 GCF_000695765.1 Mesitornis unicolor
CCCATCCCCATCCCCATCCCATCCATCACATCCCATCCCCATCCCATCCATCCCCATTCCATCCATCCCATCCATCTCCATCCCCTCCCATCCCATCCATCCCATCCGTCCCATCCCATCCCCATCCCATCCATCCCAATCCCATCCACCTCCATCCCCATCCCATCCATCCCATCCCATCCATCCCCATCCACCTTCATCCCCATCCCATCCATCCCATCCATCTCATCCACCTCCATCCCATCCCATCCCCATCCCATCCATCCCATCTCCATCTCCATCTCCATCCCCATCCCATCCACCTCCATCCCATCCCGTCCCATCCCATCTCCATCCCAATCCCATCCCACTGTTTTGTATGAGCTTTTAGGGTTTTGCCTTTTCGGAAGCGACACAGCAAAATAGGGCAAAAACGCTCCTTTTGATTTTCCATTTTGCAGTCGATGCCAAATAAATAATTGTTAACGAAATCGCGCACATTCCCGTTCCTAAACCGCGCTTGAGCTGTCGGCCACCAGGTTGCGCAATGACTTTGCCGTTTAAAACGCGGCTACACCTCAATTTCCCACACACGTCCGCCAGTTCAAAACCTGCAATTACTTAGTGGCCAGCCCAAAACCTCGGCATTTCTCCGGTTTTCTGACGGAGCTGGGTCAGTTACAACACTTCACATCCTGCACAAAGCTGCGGCCGCGCTCCTCCTGACCACGGAGGGGCTCGGACCCCCGAAATTGGGGGTGTCCTCATTAGCGGCTGCCTCGTTAGCTGCAAACCACACGGCTCTGCTGGTTGAGGATCCCCTGTGCTGCCA
>NW_010173958.1:0-3091 GCF_000695765.1 Mesitornis unicolor
TGGCTTTTCTGGCCACGTGGGCACAGTGCTATATTCATGTGAAGCCGAATATAACACAGAGTATAATAATATAACAAAGTATAACATAGAGTATAATAATATAACAGAGTATAATATACCATATACTATAATAATATATCATTATACTATAACATATATTATAACACATAACATATAGTACAATAATATAACATATACTATTATACTATAACACATACTATTATACTATAACATATACTCTAATAGAACACAGTATAATATAACATATATTATCATACTATAACATATACTATAACACAGTATAATATAACATATACTATAATAGAACACACAGCATAATGTAACACTGTATAATATAAGATATACTATAATAATATAACATATACTATAATAATATAACATATTACTCACAACATATGGTTACACACTCCACAGAAAACTCTCAAATCCTTAAAAGTCGCGATTTTCTTTATTTAACAAGCTCCAATTGTGGATTTTTATTTTTTTTTCAACGATCCAGTGTCAGAACTGTTTCACCTCCGGCCTCTTCAACACTCACATTGCCTTCTGCGAGCCCCCATAAAATATTTAACACAAGCTGGCACCGTCCTCGTCCTCAGCATCACTTCGCAGATGTGCCCTTCCTTACGCCCCCGCTGGAGCTGTCTTCATCATCCCGAACCACCAGCTCCAATGCACTCCCACTTTAGGACAAATCCAGACTAATTTTGAACTTCATGATAGAAAAAAACCCAGTTTGATGTCTCAATGTTCTTTTTCCAAGCAGGTAACGTTATTTTTGCAGCCCTGTCCCTGCAGAAAAGGCCCTGGCAGGCGTTGCTGTGCGGTGAAAGCTCTGCCCAAGGCGCAGCGCAGGGTTTGCTGCGTTCACCCCCATGGTTTTGGGTGGGTAAAAAAGAGCAGAGAGAACCAGCAGCGGTTTACAGCCTGTCCACACCTAAACCCAGAGTGCCCTCTAGTGATTGAGCCACCTGACTGTAACCTACATCCGAAATCGGTGCTAATTAGTGATGACAAACTGTTCTGCTAATGAGTTCATCGAATCCAAAATGATTTGGGTTGAAGGGACCTCACAGCCCCCCCAGTGCAACCCCCATGGGCAGGGACACCTCCACCAGCCCAGGCTGCTCCAAGCCCCGGCCAACCTGGCCTTGGGCACTACAAGGGAGGGGGCACCCACAGCTTCTCTGGGCAACCTGGGACAGGGCCTCACCACCAGGATTTTCTCCCAAATATCCAGTCTAAATCTCCCCTCTTCCAGTTTGAAGCCATCCCCCCTGGTCCCATCACTCCATCCCTTGTCAAAAGTCCCTCCCCAGCTTTCCTGTCCCCTTCAGGTCCTGGAAGGTGCTCTAAGGTCTCCCCACAGCCTTACCTTCTCTGCTCCAGGCTGAACAGCCCCAGCTCTCTCAGCTGTCCCCATAGCAGAGCTGCTCCAGCCCCTCAGCATCTCCGTGGGGTCTCTGGTACCAGAGCGGAGCAGAGGGGCAGAATCTCCCCCTCATTCCTGGCCACGCTGTGGGGATGCAGCCCAGGACAGGGTTGGTTTCTGGGCTGGGAGCACCCATTGCTGGCTCACATTGAGCTTCTCCTCACCCAACACCCCAGGTCCTTCTCCTCAGCGCTGCTCTCATCCATTCTCCCCCAGGCTGGGTTTGTGCTGGGAAATGCCCCGACCCATTGCAGGACCTTGCAACAGGACCAATGCAAGGGAAGCTTTAAGCATTTACTGTACAGACAGGACAGTGGTCGCTGTCAGCTGCACAAATGACCAGGTCTGCGTGCATCAGACGGCAAAAACCCCTTGTTAATACCCATTAAGTACATTTCAACACCTCTCCCCTTAACTGCAGACAACCGATGTGCTGACCTTTCTCTGAAATTAGAGCTAGGACTAATTTCCACATGTAAGGCCAAGAAGAAGAACTCGATGACACGAGTTTTATCAATTTAATTAACCCCAGTTGTCTTCCATCGGCAAGGTGAACTAAGGTTCAGACATTCAATTGTATTTTTGTCCTGCACTTCAAGATCTTTTAACTGCACGTTAGAAGTTACTGATAAACCACAGTGCAAGAGAATCAAAAAGCAGGAAAAAAAAAGATGTATTTATATTGCCACTGAAGTTGTTAAAGATGAAGCTTGCGAATGCCTCACGCTGACGCTCCCTTCATTAAACCTCCTTTATAGCTCAACCTTTGGAAAGGTAATTTGGCCACCTGATAAGCAGCAATGACACATTTAGTTCCATTTTTTCAAGATGTCCCTTTCAAAGTCTTCTGCTGAGAGAAGAGGAGGCCTCGGTGTGGATGTGGCACTCGGGGACACGGTTTATGGCCATGGTGGGGTTGGGTTGAGGTTGGACTGGGTGATCTTAGGGGTCTTCTCCAACCCCACTGATTCTAAACAGCAAAGGGGACCTGGGACTGGTGCTGCAGGGCCCAACATCTCCCTCTTCCCTGGCCCTTTGGGCTCCTCTCTGCCCCACGGACGTTGCCACCTCCAGACCACACGGCCCCAAGACAACAACGAACCTGACCTGTCTTGAGATAGGCAGCACACAATACGCCTTTGGAATAACTGATTAATTAATTAATTAGCCTCTTAATTAATACAAATAATTGCATTTAATCAACTCACTTCTATACTGAGTTAAATAACTGGAGTTTTGCTGAAGCTTAGCACTAGGAAATCAGTCTTGATCTGCAGATCTCACGAGCAGAGCAAGCTCAACCACCACAGCAACTCGGGCAGTTGTTGCCCAAACGGGTACTTAAATTTGACTTTGCTGAGATGTCACCTCTAGACGTCGAGTCTGCCTGTGCTCCACCCCACCAACACTGCGCTCGCCATCACTCAAAAGGGATTTTTTTTAAAATACATCTTGAATTATTTTGTTCTGCTCCGCAACTTTTCAGCGCGGCGTTGCCACATCACGACACAGAATTCCCTGGCAGTGACTCAGTCCCTTGTCTGTCCCACCGCTGAGTCTTCGCGAGTCACAACGTTGTGACAAAACTCTGCTTTCCCAGCCCGCATTCATAAAATATGAGGAGTTGGAAGGGACCTG
>NW_010173959.1:0-11474 GCF_000695765.1 Mesitornis unicolor
CAAGCTCATTGGCCATCTCTTTCAATATTCTCTTTCAATTCCATCTAGACCCATGGATTTTTGTGTGTTTAATTGACCTAGCAGGTCCTCAACCAACTCTTCGTGTATTTAGGGAGCTTTATTCTGCTCTCCTTCCCTGTACTCTGGCCTGTGAGATTGGGCACTCGGCAAGCATCTGCCCTTATTAAAGACCGAGGCAAAGGTGGCATGAAGCACCTCAGCCTTGTCTTCATCCCTAGTCACCATTTTCCCCTTTTCATCCCTTAAGGACTGGAGATTCTCCCTGCTCCTTCTCTTACTATTAATGTATTTGTAAAATGATTTTTTATTGTCTTTCACTGAACTGGCCAATCTGAGTTCAAGTTGGGCTTTGGCCTTTCTGATTTTCTCCCTGCATAATTTCACGTCATCCTTGTAGTTTTTTAAACTGCCCCTTCTTCCAAGATTTGTAGGCTTCCTTCTTTCTCTTAATGTGTACCCGTATATCGCTGTTTAACCAAGCTGGGTTCTTTCCCCACCGACTTGATTTCCGGCACACAGGGACAGCTCGCTCTTGCGCTGTCAAGATTACCTTCTTGAGGACCTCCCAGCCCTCTTGGGCACCCTTGCCCCCAAGGACTGTCTCCCAAGGGTTCTCATTGACCGACTTCCTGAACAGTTCAAAGTCAGCCCTCCGGCCTCAGAGACAGAAGTGCCATATGAAAAAGAGATGATGAGGAGAGACCTTCTGATAATCTGGTTTCTGCACATACACAAGCTAGAGCCTACTATTTGCCTCCAAGGGTCGGCATGAGTCAATATTTGCCAAGTGGTTGTTTGACATTTTAAAGTGATTATCATTAGATTTCGAAGTTAAATGACCTAATTGTAAGGATGGAGGCAGTGGACACCTTCTGTCAGACTGAAAGAGGCAGAAGAGACACTACTATGATCAGAGATCATAGTGCAGCTGTAAGTTCAGATACTTTGAAGAGCAGTTTGAAGTCCATTTAAAAGCACTTTGCTACTTCTGAAGGCATAACCATGGAGCAAAGGAACAGAAAGATGTACCAGAGCAGAAGCAGAGGTAATGGATACAACCAGCTGGTGACAGTCTGTTGTTCTGCACTGTTTGTGTGAAGTGGTCTTTGTGGTGTGCAAATATCAAAAGAGGTCCATTTGCCATGACATCAGCAGGCTGGGGATCCTTGCAAACAGCCCAGGTTGCAGTATGAAACTCAGATAATTCTGCAACCACATTGCAGAGTCAGAGCAGGACATGTACAAAGCATCCCAGCCTGTCCCAGAAATGAAGTTTATGAGGCAGTGAGCAAGGCTCCCCTGCCAGCATGCTCCCATGTTACGTTTTCCCCTCAGACAAGACTTGAGTTTATTAGCAGCTACTTTGCCAAGATGTGTAGGAGACCTGGTGCAGCAGGAGGAGGCAGTGGAGTCACTTTACACTCCCTGCGCTCCTTACTGCTAGCTGCATCCAGCACAAACCTTCCTGCCTGTGTGCATATGCATGTGTGTGTGCATGTGTTTGGGAGGCTCAGCCCCAGCCTGGAGCACACAGAGTGCTTCAGCTTTACTGCCCAGCAATGGGCACGTCCCGTGCCAGTGGATGCTGGTGAGAAGGCAAATGCTCCTTAGCCAGCTGCTGAGTGAGCCTGTGGAGTGTGGGGTGGCATGTGCATGAATGGAACATGATTCCTTTGCTAAGGGTCAAGTCCAGAAGAGAAGGTCAAAGAAAGCCTTAAGGGATCTGTCAGAGTGCTGGTCTTGGGGCCTTACAGAGTGACTTTAGCTCTGTTGCCAAAGCAGCGTGAGGGTGGGGTTATACTAAAGACATTCATTTTTGCTGACAGGATGGCAATAGGTTAATCAAACAGAAAAAGCAGTGAGCAAAAGAAGCTTTAACCCTTCTCTTCTTCCTTGTGGTATCTGGAATGGGGAGTCAGTCCCTAAGCCACCCTTGGACATGTGCATGCACCTCCTTGTCTAGCCTGCTTTCCAGTCAGGCTAACTCCCCACTGGTGTTCAGGTGATCTCCTTCCACCACTCCACTCATTCTTTGAGGCTTTTGGCAGTCCTGGCATTTCCTGGGTGGAGGCTGGGAAACCCACAGTGTCCTGGGCAGGATGAGAAAAAAACTCTCACATGGTACCTGGAGTGTCCCCCCAGTAACTGCTGCCTCCCACTGTGCTTGCCCTTCCCAGCCCTGAGGAAATTTCTGAATCCCTTGGCTGGGATATGGCCCCCACAAGGAAGGGGAAAAATCCATAATCATCTCAGTTAAAGTTAAATAGATTGTTATTTAGGAAACTAAGCATCAGAAAGTACATTACTGGTTAACTGCCCTCTCTTGCCCTGGCTGTACCTGACCTCAGAAGGAGAATGGCACCATGCATTGCTGATCTCCAGCCTCTGCAAACAGTGCGTGGACTCCTGTTTAAAAAGATATAGGTGTTTGTACATGTGCTACATCATTAGAGCAGCTACTCTGTTCTTCCGTCAGTGATTCCACTGTTTAGACTGCTATGCAATTTGTTTGGGTTGATTTTTTCTTAAAAAAATAAATCTACAAGTGTAGGCTGTGATGGCTTGTTAATAATACACTGCCTCTTTCTACACAGGGATGCTTCAGAACTTGTCTGAATCCAGTCAAAAGGCTTCATTTTAAAATAACTATTTTTATTTTTTTTTGTAGCACAACAATCTAAAGCCTCATCTGCTCCAAGCTAAGTTAATTTATGCAGGTTCCTGTTCACCTCACATTTTAATATTGAAGCTATACACTCTGGAGTTTAGGCCAACCCAGCAACTAAGCACCACATGGCCACTTGCTCATTCTTCCACCAATGGGATGGGAAGGATAAAATATAATGAAGGGCTCGTGGGTCAAGACAAGAACAGGGAGGGATCACTCACCAATTGTGGTTACAGGTAGAACAGACTCAGGGAGAAAAGTACATTTAATTTGTTACAAATCAAATCAGAGTAGGATAATGAGAAATAAAATCTTAAAAGCACTTTCCCCCCATCCCTCTCTCCTTCCCATGTTCAACTTTACTCCAGATTTCTCTACCTCTTTCCTTCAAGAGGCATAGGAGGATGGGGAATGGCGGTTGGGGTCAGTTCATCATGCGTTGTTTCTGCTGCTCCTTCCTCCTGAGGAGGACTCCTCACACTCTTCCCCCGCTCCAGCGTGAGTTCCTTCCCACGAGAGACAGTTCTCCATGAACTTCTCCAACATGAGTCCTTCCCGCAGGCTGCAGTTCTTCACAAATGGTTCCAGCATGGGTGCCTCTCATGGGGTGCATTTCTTCAGGAGCAGACCACCCCAGTGTGGGCTTCCCACACTGTCATGGTCTTCTTCAGGACCAGCCAACTTCTCTGGCGTGGGGTCCTCGACAGGCTGCAGGTGTATCTCTGCTCCACCGTTAACCTTCATGCGCTGCAGGGGGACAGCTTGCTTGCCATCTCACCATGGGCTGCAGGGGGGTCTGCTCCAGCACACCTCCTCCTGCTCCTTTCCTCACTGACTTCAGTGTCTACAGAGTTGTTTCTCTCACACCCCACCCCTCTCTCTGCTGCAAGTTCCCTTCTTAAATGTGTTATCACAGAGGAGCTACCACTGTTGCTGATTGGCTTGGCCTTGGCAAGCTGAGGAAGTTTCTAGCAGCTTCTCATAGAAGCCATCCCTGTTACCTCTCCCCCACTACCAAAACCCTGCCACACAAACCCACTACAAAAGGTGGTGGGCACAATGGTGTCTTGCAGAAATATCACCAGGCATGAAGCTGACAGCGACACTGCCAGGCATTGCTGTAATGATCTTTGTTTCTCTGAATTATGCAAGTAGCCACAGCCTTTTCCTTCTGCACATGCCTAAGGCCAGAAGGCTGATGGGTCAATGGACGCTACTGTTAAGGTAACAAGTAAAGAGAAAACAGTGGAGATTTCTTTGGCAAGTCCATTGCTTGCACACATGCAGGCTGCTCCACCTTCAGCAGCACGTAATTTTCAGATGTTCTCGGCATAGGATCAAGATCCTGGTTGGTGGTGTGAGGAGGGAGGGAAGAGGAGGACCGAAGGAGGAAGCTCTGTATTTGACATGAATACACTGCACTCAAAATCAGATGTGGTGCAAATTCTGCCACCTATTCGATTGGGAAAGTAGCAGTTGAGCTTGATTCCTTGTTCTGGCTGATCTCTTCAAGCAGTGCAAACCCTGCTTTCATCATCAAAGATACAGACTCAAGTTGCAGGTCATTATTTTTAGGCACTCTTTAATCCCTCAAGTTAAAATACTCCTGGCATAGCTTTAGGCAAAGATGAGATTTGATCACTACTCTCATAATGTTTTTTTTTTCTTTTTTGAATGGCGGTTCCCTGCTCTCTGCCACTCACTCAAGCAATCCACTTTTTCCACTGTTCAAATTCTTGCTTATATTGCTTTTCCAGCTTTACTTTCTGAGACGATTGACTCTTGTTTCCAAATACACCCTTTGCATCAGCTTGGACTGTCCTTCAAAAAAGGAAGCAGCCAGTGCAATGCATTCTGGCTTGAGTCAGAAATCCTTATGGATGACCTAAGCACAGAGAGCAGAAATCAGGTCAACAGTAGCAGTCATGAGAATTTAGCTACATCTCTGGCATAGCATTTCTGTATCTCTCCCATCCCTTCTACTTCTCTGTATGGCCACACCTATGCCAGAAGGGGAGGTATGCTTAAAATCTTTGTATGGACAAGGCTGGCTGTGTTGACCAATCAAAGCATGTTTCATATTCCCTTAAATAAAATTCATCAGGTAACGCACGGGAAACGTGTCCCGTCTCCTTTTCCATAGAATCACAGAATCATTAAGGTTAGAAGAGACCTCTAAGACCATCAAGTCCAATCGTCAACCTAACACCACCATGCCGGCTAAACCATGTCCTGAAGTGCCAAGTCCATGCACCTCTTGAACACCTCCAGGGATGGTGACTCCACCACTTCCCTGGGCAGCCCCTTCCAGTGCTTGACTGCTCTTTCAGGAAAGAGATTTTTTCCCAATATCCAATCTAATCCTCCCCTGGTGCAACCTGAAGTCATTTCCTCTTGTCCTTTCAATAGGTACATGGAAGAAGAGACCAACATCTACCTCTGTCTCCCTTCAGTCTCATTTTCTCCAGGCTAAACAACCCCAGCTCCCATAGTCACTTTTCATGAAGCTTGTTCTCCAGACCCTTCATCAGCTTTGTTGCCCTTCTCTGGATGCACTCCAGTATCTCAATGTCCTTTATGCAGTGAGGGGCCCAAAACTGAACACAGTATGTGAGGTGTGGCCTTGATAGTGCCAAGTACAGGGGCAAAATCACTGCCTTACTCCTGGATGCAGCACTTGCCCTTGTTAAACCTCATACAAGTAACCTCAGTCCACCGATCCAGCCCATCCATGTCCCTCTGCAGAGCCTTCCTACCCTCAGGCACATCAACACTCCCTCCCAACTCAGTGTCATCTGCAAACTTGCTGAGGGAGCACTCAATCCCCTCATCCAGATCACTGATCAAGATGTTAAACAGGACTGGCCCCAAAACCAAGCCCTGGGGAACACCACTTGTGACTGGTCACAACTGGATTTAGCTCCATTCACCACAACTCTCTGTGCTCCCATCCAGCCGGTTTTTAACCCAGCAAAGCGTGTGCCCGTCCAAGCCATGCCCAGCCAGCTTCTCCAGGAGGATGCTGTGGGAGACGGTGTCAAAGGCCTTACTAAAGTCCAGGTAGACAACGTCCATGGCCTTTCCCTCATCCCCTAGGAGGGTCACCTGGTCATAGAAGGAGATCAGGCTGGTCAGGCAGGACCTGCCTTTCATGAACTCATGCTGGCCTGATGTCCTGGTTTCCTGCTCATGGTGTGTGAGCACACTCAAGATGAACCACTCCATTATCCTCCCTGGTACCTAGGTCAGGCTGACAGGCCTGCAGTTCCCCTGATCCTCTTTCTGGCCCTTCTTGTAGATGGGCGTCACATTGGCAAGTGTCCAGTTGTGTGGGACCTCCCCAGTCAACCAGAACTGTTGATAAATGATGGAGAGTGGCTTGGGAAACTTCTCTGCCAGCTCCCTCAGGACCCTGGGGTGGATCCCCTCTGGCCCCATAGCCTTGTGTCTGTCCAGGTGGCATTGCAGGTCATTAACTGCTTCCTTCTGGATTATGGGTGGTTTATTCTGCTCTCCGTCCCTGTCTTCCAGCTCAAGGGGCTGAATACCTTGAGGATAACTGGTCTGACTATTGAAGACTGAGGCAAAGAAGGCATAAAATATCTCAGCCTTTTCCTCATCCTTGGTGGCAATGTTCCCTCCCGTATCCAATAAAGGATGGAGATTCTCCTTGGCTCTCTTCTTGTTGTTAATGTACTTGTGAAAACACTTATTGTTATCTCTTAGGACAGTGGCCAGATTGACTTCTAGCTGGGCTTTTGCTTTCCTAATTTTCTCTCTGCATGACCTAACGAGGTATCTGTACTCGTGTTGCCTGCCCCTTCTTCCAGAAGTGGTAGACTCTCCTTTTTTTCCCCCGAGCTCCAGCAAAAGCTAAAGAGTATCATTTCATGGTCGCTAAGCCCAAGCTGGCCTCCAACCATCACATCTCCCACCAGTCCTTCTCTGTCTGCGAACAGCAAGTCAAGTGAGGCACCTCCTCTGGTAGGCTCACTTACTAGTTGCATCAGGAAGTTCTCTTCCATGCACTCCAGGAACACCCTAGACTGTTTCCTGTCTGCTGTATTGTATCTCCATGCTCATTAGTGAAGATAAAGCCTGTCTGATCTTCTTCAGGATGGCATTTTAGAAGTCAGGACCAGCTCTTGCTGTGTGTGTCTGTACAGTACCCATCAGACATGTTCTATATCTGCTCAGCAAGAACATTAGAAACCAGAAGTAGAAAACACCATATGTCCCACTTTGTGGTGATATTGGTGTTGCTGCGTCATGAGAAGTCCAAATGCTAGAACAGTCAAGAAGCTCGAATTTGGACCCTTGGGAATTGGAATGAATTCATATTGTAAGCTCCAGTTCTGGTTTTATTATATATCCCTATGGTATGCGATGGTACCATTGCCTACCAGGCCAGATCAATGGAGTGTAGCTGCCAACTGCAGCCCAGAGATGAGCTACGAGAGCATTCCCACCCAATCTTCACATGGCACAGCATCTGCCATTGTTGAACAATGCATTTGTACTTGCCAAGAAATTTTCCATGTTGCAGTGTGGTATCAGGGAGACATGGTGGGACTGTGGTTAGAAAGTTCTCAAGAGATGCCTTCTGCCTTGTGCCATGGCCTAAAGGCAATTTGGACAGTCTGCTGGCATCCCCTTTCTGCCCTGCCTCTTGAACAGTCAGTGGCTCCCTTCAGGCCCTGGTTTCCTCCGCTCTCAGCCTGTACTTTCTCTTCCACTCCGTAAAGGATGATGAGCCTAGCAAAGTGCTGCACCGGGAGCCTATGCTAGCCAGAAAGGAGAAAGATAGTTAAGTACAGGACATTGCAACGCATTCTGCAAAGATGTCAGGTGCAATACATGTTTGATAATGCACTGCTAGAAATATCTTTCATGTTGCTTCATAGCTGTGAGGAGTTAATGTATGTTCTAGCTTGTGATTCAGAGATTTCCATGGCTTCAGAGAAGTGGGATTTCTGGCAGAGCATGATACTCATCTTTCATAATGAAGCTGCAGTAACATGATGCCAGTGCAACAGCTCTAGGAGTCTGAACATAAGTGGAGCATCCTGATGAGTCCTGAGTAATGTTATACTTGTGGCTATAATGTCCTGTGGACACACAGAGATGATAATTTTTAGCTGTTTGCATGTATTAAATTCCTTGTAATAATTCAAAATGCAGTCAATCTGATGCTTTGTCCCTGTGACCAATACTTTACTTTGGTGCACATTGCTACAATTATGATATCACATGAGAATTGTGGCTTTAAAATAAGTCTATGAAGAGCATTTGGAGTTTCAATTATGAAATTTTACTTTTAAGTGACTACTGTGAGTGGATGGGAACCCTTGTGCTCAAACATGAGGAGTTCAGCTTACTGAAATTGAGATATGCTTATCCACATTTTCACTTTTAGGGGCATTTGTTTCACATTTCCAGATCTTTCCTCACATACTCCAAAGCCATTGTAAAATGACAAGTCAAGATTCTCACGCAGTATCTTGATTGAGGAAGCTAGAATGCTCAGCAAAGGCTCAAAATTGCAAGAGATGTCCAGACTCATGATTTGGTGCGACTGAATTCAGAGCTGGGAAAGATGCAGGACTAGAAAGGAACCACGGCCAAATCCCTTCAGGACTGTCAAGTCAAAGTGAGCCATTGAACAGCTGGCTGCAGATACTAGTCCTGCTGGAGGACTCTCCTTCTCCAGCTAAAATGTCTCTTGTGTCAGCCTAGGGTTTCTCACGAGGAAAAACTGCACTTCTGCGGTGTTTGCTGCCTCAGTTTCACAGAGCAATAGTGCATATTCCAGCATTGAAATTTTGGAGAGAATATAATTCCCAAGGAATGTATTTCCTTACCACACTGTTGCCTTTAATAAAATAGCTCCAAAGAATCAGCATGGACTACTTTTTTCACAATGTGATTTTTAATAGTTCTTTATTCAGCCTAGCAGATGCCAACATGTAAACTATGCAAAAAGCAAATCTCTGCCTCCAAGTGTAAATATTTACAGATCATATTCAATGGTACTGTCAACAGTTCTATCCAATTGTCAACATATTGTCAACAGTTCCATCCAGACTCTTCTCTAATTGCAGCCAGAGAGCTGGCAGAGGCATGTCCTCTGTGAAAAGATGGTTATGGTAAAAAAATTATAGCAAGCTTAATAGGTTCTTGGCTTAATTAGACTTGAGTTAAACCAGAGGTGAATCTGACCCACACGACGTTAAAACTCTGTCATAGGAGCTTGTACCTACAACACACAGAGTTAGAGGGGTGATGCTTCTAGGAGGACAGCTCTCCCAAGCAGCCTGGGAACTTCTCTTGGAACTGGACAAAAAGGGGCATCACAGTGCAGGGCAGGGAGGTTCAGCCTTCCACAGGTTTTAAGGGTTGTAGTTCCACCTTTTCTTAGATACCACAGGAGATGTATGACTATTCTTTGAATTGCATCAAGTGGCTAAGTTTATGTGAATAGTCCAGAAAAGCAAATGCTGCCGATCCCATTCACCATCTGTTCTTAAAATGGAAATGTATTATTTCTTAAACACAGACCTGCCTTTTGGTCTGTAGTTCAGGCAGTGCAAAATACCTGAATGGGGACATAGCTTAACTATATTGAAACCATTTCTGTTCAAACTAATTTCCTAAAATCCACTTTCCTGCACCTCCAGCCCAACCCCCTTTGATAGCACTTCATTATATCCCATAACCTGTGCTCTCCTGACAATCTGGAATACAAACCAACTGAAAGCTCAATGGTGGCTTAGCCCTCATTTATATTCTATGAAAACCTGCTATTGCAAGCATCTCTCAGCCTCATGGCTTAAAGGAAGTCAGCACCTTGGTTTCATGGATGTGGAAGGTGAAGGACAAGGCTTGTGTGGGTTGGATACAAAATAAGTGCAGAGGCTCAGCACTATGTTTATCTTGTGCTGATAAGCACTAAACTTGCCTAGGGTCTGCCGCTGAGTCAACTAAGTGACACCTGGGGTGAGGGGGAGGCCTCACAGCCTGATGTTACTTTGGTGCAACCAACCAGACCACTTTTAATAGCCTCCTTTGTTCTTCCTCTCCCCACCCCTCACCTTGAACAACATAATGAGCCTTGTTAAGGGCCAACCACCACAAAATAATTAAGTCCCACCTCTCCAAGAATATAAATCCACCACTTAGACTCCCCCATTTTGGGAGGAGGGTAAGGGTACCTACCAGCTATTGGATGGGTTCATGGGCTTGGATCTCTACCCTCCCCAGGCAGGGATGCCTTCTTAGTGAGAATTGTGATAATTAACTGCAGCACTAAGTATCAATCTATGTTTGCTTATTGTAGTGCTTGCTTATTGTAGTCTATACATGATTAATGGCATTTAATGTTATAAAAGTATTAATTTAAATTTTGGGATGACATTTATGTTTAAGACAGTGCACTTAACCACCAGCAGTTCTGAATCTGTTATATGTGTTGCCTTAAATCACCTATCGTTTGCAACTTTGTGAAACTGTTTCAATGAAAGTCCCTGCAAGGGCTGACAGACAAACATCGACTTTGGTAACTGGCTGCTCACATAATCCTTATTAGATATAAACCATTGACCAATTCTGGGAATAAGACTAGATCCAGCCACACAGGCTCCTCTCTGAGACTGAGTATAGAAAGCAAGGAGGTCCTTTCTGAACGTTGTGACTCAACACGAGGGCTTCCCACTGCCCACCCCCGCTCCCCCCACAATCACATATCAGACTCACGCTCTTAAGGCAACAATGGAGCCAGCTCTGCCCTTCAGAATGTGGCTCAGACGTATATACATGTTGCACGTGTGTCTGTGTCTACATGTACATAATGTGCTATATAAGAGCTTCAAAGCTCCACTGTTGCTAGTTTGCCCCAAGCAGCTGTGGGTGGCTGATGTGCAAACTTTTGGTATAGGCAGCAGCATTAAAAACAGCAAAACAATTAACAAGGAGTTGATTTCTGCTATTTGATTCGATATTTAATTCAACAGCATTCTCTACTTAAACAATGTTGTTGCCAATGGACTGTCATGTCTACTAAACCACAGACTTGCATAGTTTAGAGATTATATGAGAAAAATTATGCCTAGATTATAGTGGAATCCCTGTTTTTTTGTAGTCCAGGGTAGCAAGAGGTTATTAGCCTGTACATTTTAATAATTCTTCCTCCTTGGTTGTGATCATGAAACTAATCTGGCCATTGTTTCTCTACTCATTGTAAAAAAAAATCCTGTAATGTTTGCTTCTGGAAAACACGTTTAAAACGTGTTGTTATTAAACTGAACTTTGCCAAAGACACTCCTGCTGCTGCGCCACAACTTGCAGATGGTGGATGCTGCAGTTAGCGTTACAAAAATTCAGGAGGAGTATGAAAATATCTCATCTGACTGTAGCTTCTCAGCAGCATATCCTAGACAGACCTCTTTAAAAAACACGGATCATAAGCTGCGGTACACATTTAGGGTAATTTATACACAGTAACTGCAACCGAGGCCATTTGTGGCAGTACGGCCAGCGCTGCCGCTCGGCGCCACACCAGGGGCTGTGGGCCCGTCGCGAATGCAGCAAAGCTCCCTCTGAGGAGATGGGGGCGGTAGGGGCCGCGCAGGCCGGGATCCGGCAGGCGGCGGCCCGCAGGCCGTCAAACGCTGGGAGGAGTTGGTGCCGAGCTCCCACTCTCGCCAGGCGGGGCCACAGGGCCGACTCAGACTGCCCCACGAAACCGGCCTTCGTACCATGGAGACGGGTTTCAGCACCTGACCCAGCC
>NW_010173960.1:0-8493 GCF_000695765.1 Mesitornis unicolor
AAATTTAACAAGAGCAAGTGCCAGATTCTCCGCCAGGGATAGGGTAATGCTGGTTATACACATACATTGGGTGACAAGAGGCTGGACAGCAGCCCCACAGAAAGAGATCTGGGGGTTTGGGCTGATGTCCAGTTGACCATGAGTCAACAATGTGCCCTGGCAGTCAAAAGGGCCAGCCATGTCCTGGGGAGCATCAAGCACAGCACAGGCAGCTGGTCAAGGGAGGTGACTGTCCCACTCCACACTGCACTGGCACAGCTCCACCTTGAGTATTGTGTGCAGTTTTGGGTGCCTCAATCAAAGAAAGACATCAAACTACCAGAGTGTGTCCAGAAGAGAGTGATCAAGATGGTGAAAGAGGGCAAGACCTCTGAGGAGCAGCTGAGATCACTTGGTTTGTTCAAGTTAGGGAAGAGGAGGCTGAGGGGTGACTTCATCGCAGCCTGCAACTTCCTCAAGGTGGGCATTGGAGTGGGAGGTGCTGATCTCCTCTCTCTGGTGACCAGCAATAGGACACGAGGAGATGGAATGAAGCTGTGTCAGGGGAAGGTCAGATTGGGGATTAGGAAAAGGTTCTTCATGGTGAGGGTGGTCAATCACTGGAACAGGCTCCCTGGGAAGTGGTCACAGCACCAACCCTGTCAGAGTTCAAGATGCATCTGGATGATGTTCTTAGCCATGTGGTTCAGTTTTAGGTAGTCCTGTGAGGAGGAGGGAGTTGGACTTGATGATCTTTATGGGCCACTTCCAACTTGAGATATTCTGTGATCCTATCATTCTATGACCTCATCTCATCTGTAGTAAAAACATCTATTGAGTTACAAGTAAGAAGACAAAAATTTGAAAAAAACCAAAACCATATCTGAAAAGGGAAAATAATAGTAGAGCTGCAGAAAGAGGAAACGGCAACCTTGCATCTCCAGCTTTTTATATTCTTCAGGATTAAGCAAACAAACCAGCATGGAAAATACAGATAACTAGCCTGAGAAAACTGTTGTATCTACACATATGCCAACATCTTTGACTAAAATTAGACTTCAGCTTTTTGGTAAAAGTACGTGTTTGAATGCTAGTTGAAAATAATGCTGAAAGACAATTTTTAATTTTATTTTTTTTAATAAAAGTTGGGCATCTTTGAAGTCACACAATTTTTACCAGGATATGTGGCTTCTCAGCAAGTTAGAAAAATTAAACAGGCTGAGTATGGAGGTAAGATATTTGTCAGAAATTAAGAGGGATATTTACAAAAGACTTTCCATTGAACTAGGGAGTCAAAAGAAGCAGCAGCAGTCATGCTACACAAAAGCGAGAGGTAAAAGCTTAACAATAAACCAGAACTGGCATAGAGATACCATTGAGGAAATTATATTTGTCCAAAACCAGAAGGCAACACGTAGAGTGTCTGAGTTTGGGCAAATACAGTAAGCATTAGAGGAGACGCTGGCTATTTACACCACAGTTCTTTGACTGTGAATAATCCAAATGAGGTTTATTCAAGAAATGCTGGACTGCATCTACCTATGAACCTGCAACTTTGCCTGCAAATGGGACCACAAAGTACCGAAGACGCACAGAAAGCAATACCAAATGCACAGATGGCGTACTGTCATACAAGCCTTGAAAATTAACTTGTGCATGACAGAATTGTGCTTTTACAAAGAAGAATTTGTTTGTGTGGTGAGTAAGACAAAAAGCATACAATCTGGAAGAAGTGTGGAGATCAGGACTAGGAAACTAAACAGGATATAAACCAAGCTGACATTATGAACACAGCCCAGCCAGGCACGGTTTGTGAAAAGAGTGGCAGGACCTGAACACTGTTCCAGGAAACAGCTAGAGATTAAGAGTTTGCTTGCATTTTCCCAATGCTAGCAGCTTACCCTCTGTATTACATTTGAAAATGAAGGCAGAAAAAAACCAAGGGGAGATAGAAAAAGAAAGAAATAAAACCCCAAAGAGAAAAAACAGAAAAGCTTTGCAAGAAAGCAAAGTCAAGACTACACATGCTGCCTGACTAAAAAGAGAACTCAAGATGGCACAAAAATGTCCTGATAGCTTTCCAAAGGAAAGGTTAAAAAAAAGGTGTTAAAACATGCAGAGATGAATAGAGCAAGCGAAGAACCCATGGCAAGCACAGACAAAGAGAAACGCACTGCCAGTACATCCTGCCTTCTCTTCAGGGGCTTTCAAGGACACCAGGAAAGAGAACAAGCAAGTTCATTGAGGAAGAAAAAATTCCACCAACATTCCATTGATCCAGGAAGTCTGCAGTGGCAAAATGCCTTTGACTCATGCCAGTCTGTATGACATCTGTCCAAAGCAAGGTATCTCAGCCCCACTACTGACACTGCTAGGCAACAAGACTCCTGTATGTGATCAAACATGGGGATGTTAACAGGTTTCATACCTGCTGTGGAGATGGTACCTTTCAGGACTTGGTATTAGGGAGGTCCATGCACAGCTGGTTTACATTAATCTTCAGGGCAGCTTCAGAGATTTTCGCTAAGTTCTTTCTTCTTTTTTGCCATCTGAGCTATTTATGAAAGAGTCCCAAAATAAGCCATGACTGACCCTCACTGATTCTTTCCACTGCCTTACACAGTGTGATCATAGCCCAGGAGAAATTCCCTGCTGAAGCACCGTGCTGCTGCTCTGCAGACAAATGAAATGGGTCCCATGCCTTGAATACTGCCCACATCTTCAGGCTTTGTCCTTGTCAGATGCAGAGGAGGCATGGATTCAACTGTTCCTGCTTCAGTAGCTGCTTGGAGACAGGCTACTGACACTGAGCTGGTGGTGCAGTGGCTGGGACACCACCTCGCAGACTGGTATTAGTTATCTGAGCCATTCCAGCCTTGTGACACCTCCCACCGATGGGGTACTCAAGCCATCCTTTCCCCACATGTAAGGCCAGGGTCTGTGAGATCTGAGACAGGGGATGCTGTGAGCAGCAAGCCCGAACAAGGCCAACACACCCTGTGTAAGCAGCTGCTGGGCCTTTCATGGGCTGTATTCTGGTCATTTTGCCTGCAAGCCAGAAGAGTGCAATGCAATTGGGAAACACCCTTATATCTGTTTTAGAGGGACAGCAAATACAGTGCTCATTTAAATTACATTAAAAGCTATGTGTCAGACAGCTAAACTTGGGCAGCCGCTTTTGCACCTTGGCTTGATTCAAATAGATTCAACTTGCACTCAAGATTAAAATCTGAGATTAGCCCTTAATCCTCCATCTCTTCATCATTTCATGTAATTTCATTCCAGGCAACATCGTCAGCAAGAGCTCCCGTCATGACATAGAGCAGACCGCAAGTCACTGCGTCATTCACTGATCAGGGCTCTCCCCCAAGATCAAGGATACAAGGTTATCTAGTTTGTTTGTCTGTCTCTTTGTTTGTTTGTTTGTTTGTTTAGCCAGGCTGCAAAATCCAGCTTCTAGGGGGCAACACAAACAGCCTTTGATCTTTAGCAACAATCAGCAACGAGCTTTTCATTTCTGCAAGTGCTTACATTGATTCATCATGGCTCACGAACTCAAGGCTGTCTTCCCAATGAGAAAGAAACATCTTCTTTGACCTTGTTGTTCAGTTTGTTTGTTTGTTAGCTTTTAAGATGAAAGTTTAGGCTTTCTTTTTCATTTTCTGGTCCCCAAAGCTGGTGAGGAGGCACGGGTGAAGCAGAGAGGTTGGGGAAGGCAAGGGGAAGAAACAGAAGAGGTTGCAGCCTGGAGAGGATGCAAAGACTCACTCTAATTGCTGATGATGTGACTGCATGGAAAAGCTGAGACCAAAAGCTTATTCATTGCTGCAGCTTTGCCAGTATAGTTTTGCATGTCTCCTGACTTACTTAGGTCAGGATGGCAGAATGGACTTCTTCCCCTCACTATCTGAATTTTTCTTTAAAATGCAGACTGTATTAGGTGTTAAGAAGTGTTTCATCTAAAACTTGCATAATCCTTTGGCTAATACCTTATCCTAGAAGAAGCTGAGAAACACTCTGTTCCAAAGCCCTAGGTCATGTGTTTTCTTAGAAGATAATTTAGAAATTTCCAGGCTGACTAAGACTGTGCTCAACTCAAGAGGCATTAAGTAGCAGCATACTATAGACTGTGATACTCTTGCTATCAGTCACATTAGCTTGTTTAAAAGAAAATAAGCAGCAGTCATATGGTACATTTTAGTATCACTACTTCACTGTGGGGTGCCATGAAAGCACTGGTTCCTTGGAGCATTATGGTGCATCAAGCAAGGGCCAGGCAGTTAAGTGATTTCCACAGCTTGCTAAGGTATAGAGACTGCACTTCTCTCTTACAGCTGTGATGAAAATAGAGTGCTTTGTTTATTTATCAACAGGACAACAGAATGGAAAGGGGTGGGAAAACATCACTGGAGGATCACCCAAATCAATAGTGTTCTCCTCTTCTTAAGAGAGGTAACATGCAGTGACTCAGGATTGCAGAGTTACAACACAAATCAGCCCTCTTGGCCCCACAAACAGAACAGCATTGGTGCAATCTGTCTCATTCATGGCAGCTGTCCTGTGAGTGTGCAATGGATCCCTACAGATCCCTGTGGCTCCTGGCTGTCCTCAGGCATCCTTCTCCAGAGGCTGCTGTGCTGCCCAGTTTCCTAGAGTTTTTACTCCAGTTTTATGGCTGTTATCTAGCTCCACAGTCAGACTGTTTTTCCACTTTATAGCAAAGACTGATCTCGATCAATGATCAGACTTTATTTCCTAATTAGTGAGGTGTAGGCAGTACAACACGTACAATACAAATAATGTGGTATTATCTATGGCTTACGAATATTTATCTAGTGTCTGCCAAAAATGCGACTTTTCTTCCTGCCTGGCATGATGTTTTGGCAGTCTTTGACCATCAAAAGAGAGCTAAGCTTCATCTATGCCTCAGTGAAAAGCAAAATACAACAATCATCTGTCACCTTGGAAAGCTGTTACCACTCAATGCTGTACAGAAAGTACAATGCAAAGAACAGAACAAAGCAAAGACGGGATTTGATTTGAAAGTTCTTCCTTAAGACCCCAGAATCCTGTTCCATCCATGCATGTGTGTGTGATGGAAAAGTTTTAGCAGCAACATGTTTTGCTAAGTAAACAATAACAAGTTAAGACAGAGGAAAAGTATTTCCATTCCACTGACGTCTAAGCAGCAATAAGTTACGCCTAGCAATAAGTTATGAATAGCTATGAAACTTCACAATGCTTTTAAATTTTAAGTTGCATCTATTTAAGAGGACTTTTTAAAAACTAAAATAAAACTATGAAAGTTGCAGAAGTGACCTTGTGCTTTTCACTACACCTACAAAAATATTAGTGTTCTGTTTTTACAACCACGTAGCAGTTTACCTTTCCTAAAAAACATTAGGGTTATGAATCCACATGAAAAAACCCTATTTAAACCCTATTTATTTTAAAAGAATTTCTACCTTCCTAATGAATATCTTGCAGTTCTAGAAGTTCAGTTTCAGTTGTTTTTCTTTTCTGACATCCAGCAATATTGTTTAAAACCAAAGTCTTAGAAAAATTCCTATTGTGAATGCTGAAAAAGAGAACTAAAGCAATAGAGAAATTAGTCACATCTACTTTCAAACTGTTTTCAAATTTGAATATACATACAGAAGGCAACACTCAAAATTTCCAGTTTCTTGTCTTGTAATACCTTTTGCAAATGTACCTGCACCTTTCAGAGTAGAGTGGGAAGACGGTCATAAAGATACCAAATTTTGCGGTTTTGTTCTTAGCAAGAAGCACTAGAAATCTTCTGGACTTCTATCTGCCAGGAGGATTTAGCTTTCAGACTGTATATGCAAACTGTGGCAGATCCTATGTGACAATATATATAAAATAACAAATACATGCAGTGACAAACCTAACAAGCATTAGGACAAGAATCTGTTCATTCCAGGCAGGGTATCAGAATAAGGGAGTTTCAGACAAGTTGTATTCTAAACCTAAGTCTGCAGCAACATTGAAGTAGGTGAAGATCCTAGCACATTTATAGAAATTGTCTCTTACTTAGTGCAATGCTTCTACCTCACTCTTACTGAGCCACCACTTGCGGGAAGGCCTGTAGAAAAGGAGAGGGATTGTGGATTCTAAAAACAGAGCTCCCTTGCACACAAATAAGCTTAATTCCAGCTAAAACGATCCCTGGGAGAGACAACAGCAAGAGAAGAAATACCACAGACAGTATACCAGAGTGCATAACCTGAGGTTGTCTCAACAAACTTCTGAAGATGTTGGGTATTTGATGGCTGTATTTTCATTAAATAATGAAAATATTCATAATCCCAGCCTTTCACTACCCAAGCTGTCTGGACAGTTTAACCACTCCACTTGTATGGCTCTGCAAGCCCACACTGAAGATGCTCCTTACCTGATTTGCAGTGATTTGCACTATCATATTGGAGTGGTGCAAGCACAAGGAACAGGGACTCACATGGCTGTGATAATTCCCACCGGCTCCCTGATGCCCATTTCAGAACCATGAAGTATTCTTGCTGTGGTTTTTTAAGGAGTTGCTATCTGTGACCTGCAAACCTCTGTTCCAAACAAGGACATGCTCTTAGCACATTTTGAGAACTGGCAGGAAGCACCTCATGATGGTACTACTTCCAGCTGCTCTCCTTCCTTGCCATTAAGCTTTCTAGCAAATTATTTTCCTCTAATGTTCCTGTGTGAAACTTCTAGTATTCTATATAGAAAATTTCCTTTCTGTCTGAGGGCAAGGGAATCCTAAAATGTGGATCTTGAAGACAGTTAGAGACAAAAGAGATAATCAGATCAAACACATAGCAGAGGGACAAGAGGTAACAGTCACAAATTTCAGTAAGGAAAATTCCAGTTGGATATAAGGGAAAAACTCACTTGCAACATCACCATGCAAGTGGTTTAAGGACAGGACAAACTGACCCAAAACATTGTGAAATCTTCACCCTCAGAGATTGCTAAGACGTGATTGAACAAATTCCTAAGCAAAGTGTGCTGGCTCTGCAATCAGACCTCCCTGAAGCAAGATGCTAAACCAGATGACCTGCAGAGCCCCCTCCACCTGCAGCTACCCTGAGGTACAGCGGTCCCACGTCCCTCCCCACAGCATCACCCCTCAGCACTGGCGTGCCAGGCTACATCCCAGAGCAAAACCTAAGAGTGAGTTTACCATGTGCCACTGCTGAATTCATGGTACGAAGACTTTACTAACACTCAGGCAAAATACTTGCTACCTTAATTTCACCCTGTTATTTCATGGTAAGCTTTCATGTGATGGTTATAATTTGATTCAAACTTGAGCTGTACAACTTTTAAATATATGAAGCATTCCCTTTTGTTATCTTTAAAGTAATAATTTGTATTTAAAGCATAATCTTGCCTCTTAAATCACATCTAAATCCCAAAATTCTTTTACTTTTTCTTCTATTATTTCTACTGCTGTCCAAAAGTGGATGTTAAGGGTAAAATCTTGGCCCCTTTGCATTCAGTGGAACTTCCAAAAATTTATTTTGATTAAATAAGATTTTATCCTATATTTCAGAGCTTTGTAGAAATGAACATTTTCCCCCCAATTTACATGACAACACTGTGTACTTAGTCCTGCACTAGGTAATTTTTAAGCAGTAATGCTTGCTTAATTTCATGTCTACATCTAGATCTGCCATGCTACCTGCAGAATTAATATCTGTATTTGGGATTATTTTTTATCATGTATTTTTTAACTTTTTTTAAAATTATCTTGATTTATTATTTTATAACTAAGGTTGCAAACAGATAGTATTTCTGTCTCAGCATGCACGTCTGATATCTCAGTGCAATTCTGTTCACAGTTCTCTTTATTTGTCTCTCTAGAAACTCTGTGTAAGAAGTCCTCAACCTCTGCATGTCTATGAACTAAGACTATACTTAACCCTATTCCCAGAAGCCAGTTCTAGCTTTATCTGTATTCGGCATCTGGAGTCCCAGTTATATGGCCTGTTGTACAACTATTCACAACTCATGTCAGTTAATTATTTGCTGGCAAAAGTTCTGTTTGTTCTTAATCTTGACAACTCTCCATTCTTTATATTAGGGAAAATGTCAGTGCGGAATATATGGTAAAGGATGTTCTGACAGTGTGTGACTTCTTTAAAGGAAAACAGGCCACAAGGCCAGCCTAACTTCCTTGGTGATCTGCTTTTACCACAGCTGACTTTCTTTTATTAGATATATGCAGAATTAGTTCTGTAATTACGGCTCCGATTATCCCGCCCTTTCTAATCTAGTGACAGATGTTCCCTCTGGCATTTGGTAGTTCTTAGGTACAAGATAAGAAAGATAAGTTTAGGAAGGTAAGTTATTAACTTGGATTGTCAGCACACCATTGCCTGATAACAAGCAGAAAAGCTAGATGACCAGTAGAAGTGGAAAAGGAAATTGTTACACCCATAGACTGAGATTCTAACAGGGATGAAGCAGTATATGTAAGCACACAGAAAACCAGGA
>NW_010173961.1:0-5155 GCF_000695765.1 Mesitornis unicolor
AGGAGCCCGCTGAATATCAACACAGACCACCAGACACTAAACGGTCTCTGGTGGTTTCCAGTGGGCCAGACCACTGGGGATCACCAGAGACCACCGGACACCGCTGGAGATCACTGGACACCGACGAAGACCACTCAACGGTCTCTGGTGGTCTCCAGTGGGCCAGACCACTGGAGATCACCAGAGACCACCGAAGACCAACGAAGACCACTGAAGACCGATGGAGATCGCCAGAGAGCACCGAGGACCGCTGCAGACTGCCGGACACCACTGAGGACCCACGCGGACCACTGGAACCTGTTAGACTCCCCTGGAGAACCACCAAGGTCACTGGGGCCTGAGGTGGCATTTTTTCCATCTGAGGATCAAAAGACAGTGTGGGGTGGCTGGCCTCAGCTACCTCTCGCCTCAGCTACCCAATGGGTGGGTGAAGACACAGCCAGACCTGCCCTGGCTTTGGATAAAGAAGAGCTGCAGATCATCAAGAAGGTAGATGCCCCATCTCTGGGAACATTCGAGATGGACAGACAGACAGACATTCCTTTTAAGAAGCAGAAGATTTCAGTTCTGATAGGATGATGTTTTGGCAAGATTGGCCAGTTCAAAACAATTAAAAACCCAACAAAAACTTGAAAAGCCCAATAAAAACATTCAACAAAAACCACAACTTGCTCTCCTCTCTCATTTGGCACTTTTGAGACTGCATGCGGACTCCTGTGTCCCATCCTGGTCTCCCCAGGACACCAAAGACACTGACACACACTGCAGGCCCAGCCCAGCACCTTTCACAGGGTGAGGGGCTGGGGCACAGGGCACACAGGGCCAAGCTGAGGGCACCACCGCTGGGCAGCTGGGAGAACACAAGGCTCAGGCCTGGCTCTGACCACAGCTGCCTGCTGGGAGGGGGGCAAAAAACGAAGCCTGACTCTTCTCAGAGGTGCCCTGTGGAGAAAGGACAAGAGACGCAAGGAGGGTGGACAAATCCAACCCAGGTAAAAGGAAAAGACTCTCCCGACCAGGGTGCTCAGACAGGGAACAGGTGTCCAGGGAGGCTGTGGACACTCCATCCTCTTCAGGGGATCCAAAATACACTGAACAAGGCCCCAGGCAACCTAATCCAACCAGGGGAGCTCCCAGCAGGAGCTTGGAATGGACACATCCATGGGTCTCCCCCAACCTCCCTCCTCCCGTGGAGTTTTGAACGTCAGCCCTCCCCAGGCTGCGTTCACCCACAGTCAAATAGCACCCATTCCCTCACAGATCATTTGCAGCTAAATGACTAACAGTCCGAGAAGCAGCAAGGTGCAGAAAGTCAGTTCTGAACATGCACAGGCACCAGGGCTGCTGCACTTGGGAAGCTCTTGCCACCCAGTCACTTTGCAGAGCAGAGCAGCCCCAAGTGAAAACTGCCCTTCTTCAACTGTTTTGGAAGGTAAAGGGTTGCTTGTTCACCTTCAGAATGCAATGGGAGTCTTCTTCACCAATATGCAGATAAGCAATATCACATCTTTAGTTCATGAGACATGTGAGATTAAAGCTCCATAGTAATGGTAGGAATAAAGCATAGCAGTGGAGCTTTGCTGTGAAAACTGGTTCTACAGAAAAAAATACTTCTTGGGAGCTCCTGAGCCTCTCTGGCTTTAGGGTGTTTAACCACTAGGGAGCGGGTCATTATGTCAAATGTTCTTTTACACCGTGGTTTCTAATCAGCAGCACAATTTGTTTTGCTCCCATAAGGAGCCATGGAGCAGACTGGCAGGTATCCAGCACAGGTTACTGGAGCCCAGGGCTTGCAGCAAACCAGGGAACACACTAAACTGACTGTGTTGGTGCACCTCAAGGACTATGTATGAAGTCTGCTCTGCACAGAAGTAAAAACAATGGATTGGTTTGGTTTGGTTTGGTTTGGTTTATGGGGGTTAATTTCTTTGTGTTTGGTTGGTTGGTTGGTTGTTTTTTTATCTGCTGCAGCATCTCCGTCTTACAGCAAAAAAATCCAAACTACGCCATTGCTTACTCATGTATTTTGATGTCCTCCCAGTTCTTTTTTTAACTCTGGTCTAGCTTTATTGTGCTCAGAGACAGAATACGAAACCCTATTCAGCCACATGGCAACATGGTCTACAATGAAGTGCACTCATTCACTCACAGATGAGTTGCAGCTAAATTACTAAAAGACTGTCCACGCTCAGTGGGACGAGCGAGAACGATTGTGGGAATCACTGATGGAATACTAGCACACAGAAAAGTTTCTGAGGCAATAGGCTGCCACACTGCAGGAACAGGTTCCCTCCAGTGAGAACACCTCAGTGTCGCCAGCATGCAGTCTGTTACCCTGCGACGGCAGAGCACCAATACTCACCCCCAGCCAGCCTCTCCTCCTCACCCAAACCATGGCCCAGAGCCACCTCCCCAGTCACTGCCTGTGAGGGAGACCAGGACCTCCCAGCGCCTCCAGCCCCTCAGCCCCGGGCCTCTCAATGTTTCTCCCTCACCGGCCAATGACGCTGAGCCCTGCAGCTGGACTCGCACACTTGACCCCGGCTGCAAAGGTGAGGGGCGTCGCCTCTTGCCCCTGCTCCTTCACACGGACACCCCCACTGCATCCACCTGCCTCCTCCACACGCACGCATGGCCGTGCTCAGGGCGAGGAAACCCCTGCCCGACGAGAAACGCCCACCTGCTTCCAGCGTCACCTATCCCTTTAAAGCCTTCCACCAAGCTGAGCAATGGGAGCCAAGCCGGACTGGTTGTGGCATGAACCACCATATTGCACCAAGGCCTGACCGATGTTACCGCCTCCCGTGAAGTGAAGGGCTGCCCACTGTCACTCCAGAACAACTCCAACCGAGTATTTTTCTCCATGTGGAAGATGGATGTAGTCAGTGAGGGTAAACCAAGCAAGAAAATAGGAAAGAAAAACTAAACAGCACAGCAGTGCACAAGCAAAAAAACTCGAGTTATGCCAAAACTCAACAGGCTATTAGTAATTTGGTAGTTTTTAGCCCGTGCTGTACATTGTGCTCCAACTCAAATTAGCAGAGTTCACTGTGGTCATTTTACCTCCACGCTTATCCACTGCAGTAATTAAATTCTCATGCACTGTCATTCACCATCATGAACATGAATGGCCCTTCATATGGCACTGCTTTCTCCTCTTGTTTGTGTATTTCCTCCTCCTTAGTGCTTGTTTGTATACTTCTCATAAAACAATCACTTTGTTATTGGTGCTATTTTTGTTTCTTTACTTAAATAATGGGTAGTTTTCTAGTTTTATATTCATATCTAAGATTGTTATGTTTTTAAAATGTTCTCTAGTTTTTAATATTGTGAGACATTAAATTTATGTCCAATCAATTCTTTTGTAGTCTTTTCTCTTTCCTATTTCTTTTGCAGAAGTTTCCAAGGAGAGATCATAATCTTAAGCAGTGTTACGATCCTTACTGCATACAATTCAGTTTTTCTAAAATTTAGGACAAGAGTTTCAGCAAAATCTCCAGTAACAAAGTGAGATTGCCATCCAGAAGAAATTACTTATGAACCTCAGATCCACGCCAGCACTTCATTTATGCTTTTCTTTAACAGAAATTCCAGAATTATTGTTTTTTTATTCACATGCTTGTCCTCCATAAATTCACAGTTTTGTTCTTTAGGAAGCTGGGCTACACCTAACAAATACAGCGCAGCTACCAGCTACTGCTGCTTGCCTCTGATGTAACTTCCAGGCATAAGCCATCATATCGCCCAGGTAAAGCTTATCCATCTGAAGAAGTCTCACTGCACATAAGCCAAGGACTCCTTGTTACTGTTATGCAATGAAGAATGACTTACAAATGACAATTACTATGGTAATGATATAATAGATGGTGCTTCTTAAGTAAAATATTACCTCTGAGTAACAGAAGAACTGTAGGGCTGAGTTTTCATTGCTATTTGTTAGCTATACACTGAGAAAGAAAATTCCTTCAGGAAAATTTTGACTGAGACTCTTCCAAGAACTTTCACTCCATAGCAGCTCTCACCTTTCTTTCTTTCTCATAAATAAGTGCAGCATGAGCTGTGAAAAAAAAGGGTCATGTAAATCAGTTAGTTTTCCAAAAAGAGCCTGATGTTATCAGCCCAACATTTTTATTGCCTTAGCAGAAAAGAAAATTTAAAGTAGAAAAAAACCCACACCAATCTATTCAGAGAAGCAATAAGCCACAATCATCCAGCAGTATCAGTGAGATACCTCTGTACTGCAAAATCCACAGCAGTAAGTGATGCCAGACTACACTTTCCTCAATGAGCTCATTATGATGCTCTGATGCATCTTTTGGGGGCTATCTCATTACTGCAGGAGATAATGGTCAATATTTCAGATCTTTTTCTTTTTTTGAAATAATACTAAACAGTAAGTTACAGACTAAAACTAATGAGAAATCATTCACTTGCCAGAGCCAGATTATTTCTTGTAGTTTATCCTGTGTTCCCTACAGTATATTCTTCCTATAATGGCACTTCTGTTGGAGCTGAGGAACAATACATAATTACATGCTTTATTGTTATAATTTTAGCCTCTGGGTATTGTGCCAATGATGAGATTTCTTTAAGCACTATTCTCTTACAGTTCTTTCAAAAAGAATCTCTTCCTCCAGTTTCCACAATCTTAATCATTAAGAGTACAGTCTCTAGCAAATGCTGTTGATAACCAGAACTGAATCATAACAAAGGTTAAAGAGGGAGCATAACAAAGGTTAAAGAGGGAGCATAACAAAGGTTAAAGAGGGAGCATAACAAAGGTTAAAGAGGGAGCATAACAAAGGTTAAAGAGGGAGCACGGTCTGAGTGCAGTAAGATAAAGATTTTTAGATTTTTTTTTTTCTCTCACGCTAAATTTGCCTGTATTCTTGGACAAGTCTTTGAACTGTCTTTCTACGGTATAATAATATATGTTCAGCAGCAGAACAGAGCTAACAGAAGAAGCCTTAACTTGCATTTTCTCAATTTTAACCTTCAGCAACCAACCTGACAGCCCTGCACTGACTTCATTTTGCGCTGCCAACAATCTCCACGATTTCCCGCTGGAAGGACGCAGCCCGAGGATGTGCTGTCCCTTGCGCTTCAGGGAGGGGGTGGGCTTTGAGATGAAATTTCCTCAGAAAAGACGACGACC
>NW_010173961.1:5361-5591 GCF_000695765.1 Mesitornis unicolor
CGGGGGGGTCAGTAGCGGAGACACGCCTGCTCCAGCCAGAACTCCGTCGCTGACGCCTGAGGCCACCTCCTGAGGGGCCAGGCCAAAGCGAGTGCCCGCCCAGCCGGCGGGCAGGGAGGGAAAGGCGGGAAGAGGGAGGTGCCGCTGGCGGCGCTCCGCCCTCCCCCGGCCGGGCTCTGCGGAAGCACTGGTGGCCGGGGTTGCGTCCCTGTCGGACCTTCGGCAGCAGG